>NW_027467795.1:0-35334 GCF_004210375.1 Tachypleus tridentatus
ACACATCTACATACATTTTTATGTAAATTGAACGACAAATAAACTGTTTATAAACAAATAACCAAACATAGGAGGGGCAGAAAGTGTTTGTGTGTCTACTTTAATGGTCAGTTGTATAGCCTTTCAGGTGAATTACTTGGCACAATCTCTCCTCATAGCCCTCTATGATTGTTTGACAATACTCAACTTGTATTTTCTTCCATTCTTCTTTACAGAAGGCCTCCAACCCTTGCAAGTTTTTCAGCTAACGCTGATGAACCCTGGTCTTCAACTCATACCAAACGTTTTCAATAAGGTTGAGATCCGGTGACTGTGATGGCCACTCCAGAACTCTTATATGGTTCCTCTGCAACCAGGATTGCACATATTTTGATGTGTGTTTAGGGTTATTGTCATGCTGGAAGATCCAACGATGCCCAAGCCATAAGTTCCAAACATCATTATTGATACAAGTGCCTAATATATCAACGCACTCTTCTTTTTCATGATTCCGTTGACACGGTGAAGGCTGCCTACACCAGAAGAGCTGAAGGAACCCCATAGCATGATTGAGCCACCTCCGTGTTTAACTGTAGGGACAGTGTTCTTTGGAAGATTTTGTTCCCCCTGCTTACAGAAAATATAGCGAATATCATTGTAGTCTCGCCTGACCAAAGAATACTCTTTCAATAGGTAAAGGGTTTATCTACATGCTTTCTTGCATACCTCTATCATGCTTCTAAATGAACAGGCTTTAAATATGGAGTTCTACAAGGACGGCATGTTTGAACCCAGAAGCGTGTAACATGTTCATAACTGTAGAGGCGCTTACTTCAACCCCAGTTTCTGTATGTCATTATGTGTTAAACGAGTGTTCCTACTAACTTCTCTGAGAACCTTCCTCTTGGTTCTCTCTGGATGATAATGATGGAGACAACGCTAAATTGCTGAAAGTAAATTTTAAATTTTTTGCTGGCTAAATTCCAATAATTATAAACCCAGTGTCTAGTTCTGGAATGGTATAATGTAGTTTATTCACCAAACTAGACAAAATTTTTATGGGAATATCAGTTTTTCCACACGTTCTGAACTGTACGAACACATTGGTCTCCATCACACTTTGGACAACAGCTGCCATGATCTCAACATGCAAATAACTTCCTAAATTATTAGTAATTTTAATTATATTTGTATTCATATCAGCAGGAAAAGAATCACATTAGTTTGTAAATTCATATTGAAAGGTTTAAAATATAATGTCCACTTCAGCAAGACTCAGTAAAAGTAAACACATCTTAGTATGACTGTTCTATAGAAAAGAAAGGATTTTTACACATGAATGTGGAATGAGCATTTACAAAGCAAAGTGTGTTGCACTCCTACTGGTGGAGGGTTCTGCTGCATGATTCATCATCATGCAGTAGTGCAATTTCACAGGAATTTCAGGTAGAATTTTCATAAGACTAGTAGCATGCAAGTCTCCATGGAAAAATAATGGAAGTTCAAGAAGAAAGTAGCTGATCTGCATAGAAAGGTGAATCATTGTATTGAAATTTGATTTTTCCAACTACTCAAATAATGAAAATATTGTCACCAAACTTGCTGTTCTTGTCTTTGTTGTGGTCAAGTTATTAAGACCATCTAGCATTATTACTAATTTTTAGTTGCCAACCAGAGAAAGCACCTGCTGCCAAAGTTTTTTTTTCCTTCTTTCTTTTAAGTGCCATAGTTTGAAGAGAACTATGAGCCTGGTTTGGCTTTGTGGCTTAAGATGCTTGACTTGCAATTTAAGGGCCACTAGTTTGAATCCTGCTTGTCAAACAGTTCATCCTAAATAGTTGTTGTCTCAACTAGCTTCCAAGGTGCAAAAATTCTTGGCTTACAAAATTAATGGTCAATGTAAAATTAGCTCAGAATGAAATTGCCGAAGAGAAGAATAAGAAGTTTGAGGAGCACTGTACTAATTTGATTAACTGAATGTAATCGAGTAATGGAAACATAAATTAATTTGGCTTGTGACTCACTGAAAGAAAGAAATAGAAGTACAAATTTCCCAATAATAAACATACTTTTAAAATAGAGGAAGTTTCCAACATCTCTGCCATGAAAGTTGAAACTCCTTTTAACTGTCTGTCTTCTGCACCAACTCTAGCAAAAATTGCATCCACTACTGATACAAGTGCTTCTTCACTGGGAACAAAACAACCTATCTGTGCCATGAGAATGTTCAGAGCCACCTATTATAAAAGCAAACACTTCATCATTATTTTGCTCTATCACTAAAGAAAACATACTTCAAACAGTTCTTTTCATTAGTTCAGTCAAATGCCCCTAATCACCTGACCATGCCAGGCCTAGGTCATTTGATAGATTTATATAAAACAATAATTTTCAATGAACCCAATACTTAATCAAAGTGAATTCAATATCAGATAATCAGCAGAAAGTTTGTTGTGTAAATTAATCTGTTTCTAAATAAATATGGAAGGGTTTGCTGGTGTTAACACAGTCTTGGAAAAACATATATTATCTTCTTACACAAAATAGCATATATTCATAATAATCATTAAAATTCTTATAAAGCTCCCTGCTCATTGTGTGCTTTACTCCTGATGATGGCATAGAGCTGCTTAGTTATGAAGAATCATTTAGTGAGTTTTATGTAGATTGTTCCCACTTTTTATTTAATGACATTGCTTCAATATGATAAATATACTAATAATGATCAATAAAATAAGCTGAGTCACTGAAATATTATACCGTCACCTACCATACTTGCAAAATCTTAGTTAGCTTTGTAATGAAAATAAATTTCTGTAGCTTTCAAATATGTAATTTGAAAGAAAGAAAAGAACATATTAAAACCTATCTAAAAAAAATATTCAGATTCAGTGATCTAGAGTTTGCTTCTAACTAACTCTCATGAATTTCCATTAGATTCTGTTTTAATTCCTTAGAGGAGCTGGTCTTCTCACTTTCCCATGAAACCAAAATTTACTTCCCAAACCAATTTACTAATTTTACATTGACCTAAATAATTGATCATATGCTATGTTAAAATATTCAGTTTTGCCTGTGACTATATTCAAAGCAAAGCCTTATTAGACATTCTCACTGCATGCTAACAGAGGATGGAATGCAGAGGATTAACTAACAAAATCAATGAAAGAGAATGAAAACCACATAAAGGTAATTATATTCATATGAAATGACAGTTTCTTAACAAATGCAAATAGGTTTTACTGCTCATGATATTTTAAAATGTTCTAAGAAAATTAACATTCATTCATGTTTGTATATACTTTCACAAAAACCAGTTAATTTACAATGAAATGTAAAAACTTACTGAGCGAATGTAAGTTGACTTTCCACTCATGTTGGGACCCGTAATGATGTGAAAGATACTTTTACCTTATGAAAAGTTTACAAGTATAAATATTATGAAATGAGCAAAACATCAAATGCCATTGTTTAATTGAAATATAGCTTATTATTATTCACATTTCATTTCAAAAAATAAAATATTCAAAAATTTATTCTGAGTTCTACAGAATGATTAAGTGTCATTGTTTATTTCTCAATAACTTCAAACAAGCATGTTTTTCTATAATTTATACCAGTACTTGGTCAATTTTAAAAATTACATTAAGAATAGAAAAACTAGTTGTTGCTAGAACTTAAAAATGGCAATATACATTAAAAATATAATTTTAAAATGATATTCATATAAAATATTTTTTTAAAAATACTTTTTATAAAAAATGACAAGACTCTGAAATATCTTTAATATAAAAGAATGAATATTTTAATAATATGCTCATACAGATACTCAATCTTTTACAAATTACTTTACCTTGTTCAAAGTTTATATCATTTGGAATGAAAGAAACATTTTCTTGCAACTCCATACAAGGATGACGAGCTTGTTTTAAACTAATAATTCCTGAGCCTACAGGAAAAGAGAATAAGGAAAGAACTGTGTTATGATTCTTTAAAATTAAGATAAAAGAGCATTCACCACACCACAAAAATATTTTATTTACTGAAAACAATCTAAGGTTAAATTTGGGGTGAAGGGATCCTTATAAGCAAAGAACTGAACTGTGTTGTAAGGGAATTAAATAAAGCTATTGTGATTTTCTTGAGGTAAAGGGCTAAAGCATATTAAAATATCATTCAACAACAACAAAAAAGACAAACTTACTTCTGTAGACTGCAAATATGCATTATAGAAAAAGGAAAAAATGAACAAATTACAATACTGGTGCACATAAAACCACAGTAATTTACCCAAGTTTCTAAGTTATAGGCAATTTAGAAGAGCAGTAACTTATTCCATAGACTTTAATGTTTTCTAACATTTACAAGTTTACCCTTTAAGCCAACTACAAAATACTTTCAGATTTACAGTTTAGAATGTGCTCTTTCTATTTATTATAAACAATTACTTACAAGAATTAGACATAATTGGAAATAAAGAAGGTGGAAGGTACTTATTTTATATTCTAGCTTGTATGTCTGAAGTTTAAGTTTATAATTCATTAATCATTATAGATGTTATACAGTAAGCACAATAAAATATAAACTGTGTAATAAAACAAAAAGGCATTCTGTATGATATATAAAAAAGTATATTTGGCACTTAAGTATTTTCTTTCAAAGTAGGAAATTAAAACACACAATACTAAAATCTGAGCTATAAACTACACTGTGATGTCAAGAATTGTGTCACATAATTATAAGAAAGTTGTTTAATTGTGCTTTGAAAATAACTCTCTAAAACATTGTGACATGCCTTTTAACTAGCCTGTTCAAAGAGGGTAGGGGCAGATTAAGACAGGGTAATGATGCTGAAGCCTTATGCCTGAGTTCTAAAAAAAAAGCAGCATTATATATGTATGTATTTATGTATATAATTGTTTTAGAAAAATGCTTCCCTTCTATCCAAATATATTTATTTTTGAAGAGAGAGAAAATAGAGACAATTTGTGTGTGATGTAGGTAAGCCTATCATGCACTGTAAGAGTGCAGAGATTTGACTGACTTGCCTCCAAATACTGTGACTAGTTATAGCCCTACTTTGACCAAGCATACTTGCATACAATTTGTAAAATTAACTTTGCCAGTGCTAAATAAAACTAATATACACCAAATAAATGACATAATTCGGCAAATCAAAGTTTCTTCACTCCACATTTTCATAGTGCTGTCAGCTAAGCTTGTGCCCAACAAATAGATTCTTATTGTACAATGAAGCAATAAATCTAGAATATGACAAAATTAAAGTTGTTATGAGAGATTGAAGATATCTATATCTTTCAATTCTTAACTCTCAAATGATTAGGATTTTATTCAAGTAAAGATTTTAGTCATTATTAACAAGGTATATGACAGTGTTTAAGCTTTTAATATATATTGTATCAATTGTCTATGTTTCTTGATCAGAATTTGCAAATTGTTATCCTGTAAAAAAACAATTACTTGTGGGCCTACACTGGCCAATCCATCAGCTGTAAATAATTCTTTGACAGCTTGACATGCATCATCAACTGGAAAATATAAAATACAAGTCACACAATTACAAAATTAAAAGGTTTGGGGTAAAGTACAAAAAGTGATATGCAATCATTTGCTATGGAACTATTAACCATATGGCTCCAGCTAAGTAACTCATTAAACCTCTTTTTGTACGTCATGAGATATAAAAAATTAAATTCAAAATTGAAACAAACTACTTTACTACAAACATATTTTGATGAAATTACTATTATCAAGAACATTATAATTTAAAGTTTACATTATCTAAGTTTCACTGCTTTATTTCTGAAAAAAAATACACACATCTAAAACAGCAGATTTTATTATCACGTGATTCACTAATGGTTTAAGAGCTCTAACAAAAAACGGTGAGAAGCTATTATAAACTGTCAGCATAGACAGTCAAAGTACATTTTCAGTTGTTTCTCACCAGCAGGAGGAAACTCCCAAGAATTTCTCTCCATGTAAAACAACATTCTAATATTTGTTAGTTTAAGGTCAGCCACACCCACTTGCAAAGTCAAGGTTGTGTTGCCAAGTGACAGTTTGAAGTTGAATAGGATTTTCATACCCATAAAAAGAGCAGATTTCACACTATTCAATTATAGCCTGAAATTGAAAAGACACTTACTCCATTGTTTTACTGATGCATAAAAAGTGCTTTGCAAGAGTTTTTGCCTTTTATGTATTAATTTGCTGACCAGTTAGATTGCATTCAGGTTTTATATTTATGTCTTGATTAATTATGTATTATTTGTGTTTTAAAATGCATATTTGAATTTTTTTATGATTTGTATACATTTAACTTCTTGTAGTTTTGTCTGTCAAAACGTCTGAGCAAGATGGCATCATTTATATGCGCAAGCTAGACCTTTCGAATTTGTGCATGAGATTCGCTTATACAAAGAGCACTGCAGGGACATGTTGACAGTGTTGCCATCGAAAAAAATTGAAAAAGATAACTAAAAATAAACAAGTGAAATGAAAGAAAAGTGAAAGTATGCACATGACAAAAAAGAAGTTTCAAATTATTCAATGAAGATTTTAAAGGTATGCACATATTTCTGTTTCTTATTTTAAACATTTCACTCTACATTGATGATGAAATTTGAAGATAATGAGGATGTTCTAGAGATTATACAAATGATAGGTGAAAACTGTGAGATGCTTTTATACTCGAATGAAAATAGCATTTCATATGAGCTATTCAGAGTCTGAATACAAATAACTACAGTAAAAAACAAAGGTTTTATTATAAAAAAATAAAATATCTTATTTTACTAAAGCTACATAATTTTAAGGCTACTGAAGCAAAATTTAAAAGGATTTCATCAATAGTTTAATTTTTGTAAAGAACTTTCAAGAGAGTTACATACCTACTTACATTAATTAGGTTGTGGTCATTCACTTAAATTGTATGTTCTGACATCTCTCTCTCTCTCTCCCACATAAACAAGTATTTACAATCATTATTAATTAAGTGTTCATTTTATCCATTTCACAGACACATACAAACACAAGATCAGTTTGGAAAAATTCAAATGAAAGAAAGAGAAATTACAAAACAGAGAGAGAAAAATAGTAGCTAAATAGCTAACAGCTTTATGGGTTTCATCCTCTAGTTCGAAACCTCTCATTAATCAAAACAAAGGAAACAACAATACTGACACTAAATCTCTGAATGCAGATGATTGTCAATGTCATTATATCAAATTGAGCCAAAAACACCACCACCGCAACTGTGAAAAGGAAGCTGACAACTCTTAATCTGATGAACATTAATGTTATCAACTTGAATTAAACCAACAGGATAAAATCAAATTAATGCAAGGGCAATGAAAACACTAACCAATTTTTTTACATTCAACACATGGATATAGATTTAATTGCATCTGCAAAATTGATTCTGGGTGACAAGTAGAAATGCTAATGCTCAAAAACTTTGTATTGCAAGCATACAAATACAAATGAAGAAAAGTTAAGAAAGACTGACTTCGCTCTTACCATCAAAGATGAACATTTGCATTATATACATATTGTTTTCAATAACATTGGAAACTTCTTCACTAACAACAACCGATTACTCTGACTAGAAACATACTACATGGGACTTTGGTCAACATGAAACAAGCTTGCTGTATCAAACTTCCATCATCAAAGTTGTTATTCATAAAATATGTAGTAGATAAATCAATGAGACTTGAACAAAGCAGATGGAGATAAAATACAGGAGCCAAGTTCTAGCACATATTCTTTTAGTCATAAAGTTTCTATCATACAGAGAAAGTAATGAAATAATTTGTTAAGTGCATAATGGAAATTACTTAACACTGGAGCTATTGGCTGAATTGATACATTTCTTGCTCAACAAATTGAAGTAACAGAAACAAAATACAAGATCATGTTTCAAGCTCATCTACAACTATTTTTCACAAATTCATAAAGATCCTACACAAAGAAGTTCTCATTGCCATTATTCAGGAAATCAAAACATCCAAGTTTTATAGTCTATTGAGTATAATCCAGACATATACCACACATATCAATTGACAATCATTTTTAGTTGCATTATAGATCATAGATCCTGTAGCAAAATTTGCCACATCCTCATTAGCTTCCTTGAAAAGAATATTACAAGATTTCATGATAGTCATAGATAGTCTTATGAAAAAGAATTCAATATGCTCAGCAAATATATTGGCATGTAAGCTTTGATGAAAGACAAGAGCCCTCAAGCAAATTACATTCCCAGCTGTGCTCCTTTACTCAACTGGTTGAACAGCCTGACATGGATTACTGTACTCAACCTTGTATATTCTTTGCCTTTGTGCAGAAGCTTTATGACTTTTTCCAAGCTTCAAACCACCCATAAAAGTGCCTACATGATGTGTTTGAAATATTAGGGTTCAAGACAACAGAGGTTATCAGGCACAAAATGGAGTGCTCATTAAAACACAATGTGAACCTTAAAAATATGATACAAAAGCCATAACACAAGTTCTTGCTTACATTTTGATGATGAATCTCATAATCCTCAAGTGCAGTTGAGAGTCAAGAACTGAAAACAGGTGACATTGATGGAATTATAAAGATTTTGTTAGAGAGGTATCACAAGATGTTTATTACAAAACTTCCAAATGAATGTTAATACATCTTTTCATCTGCTAAAATCTCTAAAGACGTTCATGTAGGTAGTACAAGGTTCATTTTCTTAATATGAGAAAAGGGATAAACAACTGCTAGGATCAAGAATATGCTAAAACAGGTTAAATGACAAGCACTATGTGCATAGAAAATGACTTGTTAGAATCACTTGATTCCAAATAAAGCAAAAAATATTTTAGGAAAAATATATTTTCCTAGAAAAGCCAGATAAATGTGCTGGAGATAAATTCTGTCTCTCATCTTTGAACATTCATTTCTGACTGTGTTGTAACTGACTAAAAATTACTTTCATTTTGTTTAGTTTTTAAATTCAATAATGGTCAAGGAAATTAAAATTTACTTTGCACTACATTTCTTGGATAAACCTTTTATTATTAGTTGATGCTACTTAATCTGTAGAAGAAAATCAAAATTATCTGGAACACAGTAATATATAATATGAATTTCCTCTGTTATGCAAGATAACACTTTTTGCAAATTAATTTTAAAATTCTATCTCATTTGTTTTTAAATGCTATACTTATTTTCAACAAAATTACTACACTTGAATATTCCCACAGTAATCTCTGTTAATCATGAACTAATGAATGATCTGGCTGTCCTACAAAATGCTGCACTCAATAATATAAAAAAACAAAAATATTATTTAACATAATTCCTAAAGTCTTCCTTGGAGTTTAAGTGCTGTTGTTTTTTAATATCTGCTCTTTAGCTTCACTGCTATGCTTACTAAACACAGCTATATACAATGACACAGTCATTCCTTACAGCTGTAGTGGTTCTAATCAATTGAGACATAATTCCCTCAACACTTACAATTTCTGTTTCTACATGTATCCTACTCTTTCTAACTGAAATACCAATGTTATAACTTATCAGAAACTACTTGGTTACAGTAAAAGTTGTTTGTTTTTTAGCAACATAAAGTGATGTTCAAGTTGCAAATTTCCAATGTCCATTTGAACAAGATACTTTCTAAATACTTTCAACTGAAGATGATATACTTATTACTACTTCTTCAATTTGGAAGTGGGTAGATCAAGAATGGGAAAATTCCCTTCTGTTGTCAAAAATAGACAGCATAAAACAGCTCTTAGCACTGTTTCTCATTTAGACACACATTAGTTAAGTAAACAGTTTAAACTGTATATAGATTTTACTTTTATGTTTTAGTTAATTATGTTTTAAAATGTACATTTGAGAGGTTTAATCATTTTTAAAATAAAACCCAAACTTCACCCTAGTTTGCTAGACTTAAATTGTACACATATACAAGGACATTTTATCAAAGACTAAAGTACCTCTACAAAAGAATTTGTAATAATGTCTGTAGACAATTGTTGCATGTGTTGAAAATAATAAATACTAAAACACAAAAAGAAGAAAAACATTAAAAATGAACTATATTAATTATATCAATGAATGAAGTTATCATTCATCTTTCGATATAGTAACAAAGATTTAGTTCCTGTATCAGTAAATGACTTTTCATACCTTCTAGTTCAAAATAACTATGAAGAAAATTTTATTGACAATAGAAATAATATAATAGCAATTATCACCAGTATTATTAGTACTCTTACATAATTCCATCTGGAATCAGGCTATTTGTTACTCCATATAAAACTTCTTTTTGCATTGGCCTTGTAGATTTCACTTTTACACATCTGTTTTATTAGAACTTAATTGTATTCTTAGTGGTAATTACAGTACAACTAATGAAGCATTTACTTGAATCATGTTTTTGTATATTTAAACAGATGGGCAACTAATGTAATTTCTTAACTGGTTAACCACCAGCTTTATTAATAGTCTTAGTATAATTAGGCCAAAATGCACATCAAACCTTATTTTAAAGTTGCATTTCAATTCTAATTAAGTAACTTTGTTATCAACATATGTTAATATGTTTCACATCAAAATGTAATTTATAGTTTGAATTTTTAAAGAACCTAAATTTTAATCTGTTAGCTTTAAATCTTGAATTAAATGTCATGTGGCACAGCTGGCACTCCAACCTCTCTCTCTTTTGGATTTTCATTCCATTAATTAATTAGAAATACACATACCATGGATAATGAGCCTAGAATATGAAACCTGAATGCCATATTTTCTTGCTTTATTTTTCATGAAACCCACATGAAAAGCCTTCCTATTTCTCTGACTGTTATAGAACATATTTATAGCTAATATTAATAAAATGTACTTTTTGAACCATACGAATTTGATGATTATCTGTTTTATTTTTGCATTCTAGTACCTTACGAGGATCTGAAAATGTATTGACTAAAGTCACTGGTATGAAAAGTAGTGGAATTTTTTAAAATCATTTGTGGCTTAGCTAAAAATACAGTTAAATGTTCATAGTTTTTTAACATTCTATTTCAGTGCCTAACATATTTTGTTATAAAATGCACATGTTGAAACCAACATGAATTATTTCGTGAACAAGCAGTGTAGTGTGCAAAACATTTTATCAATGCAATTTGTGATCTTAAGTTACTTCTTTGTTACATGTACATTTTACAGTTATACCTTTTTAATAAATGTTACTAAAATGTAAAAACTAAACTTACGAGGTTACATAACAAAACTCAAATAAAAAAAATTAAATTTATGAGACCAGCTTAAGATAAGCAAGTAATGAGATTATAACTGACTATTCATTTTACCTTTTCACACTGCAGTTAAATGACTGTCACAATATTAAGCAAAGTCTAAGGGAAACTGTAAAGTAATAACACTAAAATCAAGCAAAATCAGGAAGTATTAAAATAAATAATTGAATTTTTTGTTACCATATGTAGTCACTCTCAGAAAAAAACTCATTACTTCATATCTTAAAATTTTTGTTTTACTCTTTTGCTACAGTTGGTGTTAAGAGTACAGAAAATAAATGATAAAGTAAACGGATACTCAGTAGAACATATTTACCTCTGTCATGCAATGTTTATCATATTCTCCTCTTAAAAAGTGTGAAAAATGTGTTTGTATTTCTTTCATTAACAACATACACAGACCACTTTGACAAGTTAAAGAGGAATAATATTCTACATACGTCCAACAAGTTTAATCAATATCCAATCATTTTTGACTGAGTTAACAAAAATAGTATGCAAAATCAGTTCCCATGTTAATAAACAGGGATTTTTTTGATTTTCATGGCATTGCTAATTGTTTGATTGATTTGGTGTTTTTTGGCACAAAGCAGCTAGGCTATCTCAGCCAAACATCCAGTAAAAAGTTAAAATTAAAGTAAATTTAGTAAAATTCATTAAAGGAAATTAAGGTAAAACAAAACAAATTACAAAAATAAATAAATAGCATAAAATCAATGTTTACATCTAGCCTACAACATTAAGAGAAAAACTACAGTAATACAAGCTGTAAAGGACTTTCTGTAGCATAATTGTAATTATCATAACTCGATAGGAAGACTAACAGGTAAGTACAAAAACCACCGTCAGTTACCTGAAGTTGGCCTTTCCAGTCTTGGTTTCGAGTTATTTCATGTTATGGTCATTTTCTAATTTCAAATCGAACTACACAGACTTTAATTCTTAAAAGGGAATCACATTAAAAAATGTCCAATGTATAAATTAAAAAACTTAAATGGGATTAAAAAGATTAATGTCCTTTAAAAAAACTAAAACATTACCTAGGTGGACAGTGTCACCATGACCAATAACACTGCTTAACATTATGGACAAATCTTGAGACAGAACATGTTTAAAATGGTGCCATCATTGAGAGTCGAAACAATGACAATAAAGTAAAATGTGGCTCAATGTGATTTGAGTGTTACACAAACTACACATTGTTGCATCAGTTCCAGATAAAAGAAAACGAATTAAAAAACTGTGACCAATGCATAGTCCCGCGAATACCAACGTGCCAGGTATCCAGAAAAACTGGACAGAAGTAGATGTTAAAAAGAAATGGGCCAGTCAGCTTTGAATATCGACGAGAACAGGGTGCAAACTAACATGAAGTGATTTCAGGGTCAGTAGAGAACTAAGCAAGTCAGTATAAATAGTGCAGTTTGAGTACTGCTTAGCTTCTATGTGATCCAGTGCAAGAGAAATGGGATACAGTTCAGCAGTGAGCAGAAGTTATAGAGAGGATTCTGCATGCAACCACCGAACCATAACAAACCATGGCAGAGTCCACACGGTCACCTAATTTCAAACCATTTGTATAAATAGGAATGGAATGATGTTTCGAAAGATGTTCAGCAAATAACACAATATTTTAATCGGGAGTGTCTGCTTTTCTCAGATGACTAAAGATAGGTCACATTTGCGGACTGTAAGAAGCCATGGTGGGATGGAATAATCAGTAGATACATCATTGTTATCCAAGGATAAACCCAATTCATCCAACTGGGCCTGGATACGAAGGCCAAAAGAAGCAACAGCGGATTGTTTTTTCTCAAAAAGTATGGCCCACCGTGGAAGGAACATAAAACCCCTGGTGAGATGCTTTTGTAAGGAATGAAGTTTCAAAGCATATAGTATAGACACTTGCAAACGGCAGAGGTACAAAGAAGTTTCATGAAACTCTATGTAGAAGCTCTGAACTGGGGAAGTACAGAAAACCCCAGTGCAGAGCTGAAGTCCTTGATGGTGAATGGGGTCCAGCATCTTTAAGGCTGAGGTTCTGGCAGAGCCATAGACCAGCAATCCATAGTTGAGTCTTGATCAAATAATAGCATGATATATCTTTAGCATAGAACATCGATCCGCTCCTCAAATAGTGGAAGAGAGGACACAAAGGATGTTCAGTGCTCTTGTACATTTGACCAATAGCTGCTTGATGTGTAGTATAAAGGTCAGTTTACGGTCAAAGATAACCTCCAAAGAACTTTGTCTCAGGGGCCACAGGCAGCACAACTTCACCAATACGGAGTTCTGTCTTAAGAGCAGTTAAAGCTATAAACAAACTAATATATTCATTCAGTGAACCAAAAGAACTTCTCAATGTCTCTAACAGCACAGAGTCACAATAAAATACTGCCAAAGATTTAGAAATGGCTAAATTGCATGGTAAACCAACCTGCAAAATCTTTCAAGAGCAAAGACTAGAAACTGATCTGCTCACAATAAAATTTAATGACCTACTTTGCAAATTGTAGCTGAAAACTTTCACCGATTCTAAAATCTAGCAAAATGGAAATAATTTTGAAAACAATCACTAATATATTTGGAAGTATGCTTATAATGACACATACAACTTGATATGCAAGTTGTCCCTGAGCATCAAACTGCTAGGCCCAGTGTCACGATCATTAGCCATTATTGGCAGCCTTCCAAGAAAACCAGAATAGCAACCCTTTCAAAGGAATTTCAAAAAGATTGTACATCTTCAAATTACACTCCTACTTACTCAACACATCTCCTAGGTGGAATGGCATCAGTACATAAAAAATATTTGGAGACACTGCTTCTTTGATTCTGTTAAAAGCTTTTCATAAAAAAATTAATTCTCCCTGATTGGAGATCATTTTTGATGTGTACAAGACCTTATCAATAAAAGATGTTGATAGAAAGATCAAAAAAGCAGCACAACTTCACCAATACAGAGTTCAGTGTGAGGGCGAATACCCAGTTGGTGGCAAAAGTTCATGCAAACGGTTTTAGAGAGAGAGAAGTTATAGCCGTTTGTTGTGGTCCACTTCAGTAAACGATTGAGAGCAGTCTGTAGCTGCTGCTCAATATATCTCATGTTCGGTGACTGACATGAGATGTGAAAGTCGGCAACATAGAGCCCATTTGCAACAGAGAGAGAAAGTTGTTCAGTGATGGCATTAATCTTTATAATGAAAAGCATGACACTCAAAACACAGCCCCGAGGGACTGGAATCTTCTGTCCATTAAAACATTTTAAATAAAAATGAGCAAATGGCCATGTAACCCATATATACAGAGGTCTTGCAAAACACCTTACCTCCATGTTGTATCATAGGCCTTCTCAATGTTAAAGAATATTGATACAAGATTTTGTTGTTTGAGAAAAGCTTCTCTGATTGATGTTTCAAGTGGTCCACCCAAAGTGGAGCGCTGTCGTCCAAATTCACACTGGGAGGGCAAGAGAAGGTTGTTTGAAATTTATATGTAAAAACGGCTCGTTTGGGTTGAGAAAATATTTTACATAGAAGAGCGAACAATGTTTCGACCTTCTTCGGTCATCGTCAGGTTCACAAAGTAAAATATTTTCTCAACCCAAACGAGCTGTTTTTACATATAAATTTCTCCACAAGTGGGTTTCTCAACATCACTGAGAAGGTTGTTTCATTCAAAGAACCAAATGAGACAAGGGTTAACCATCCTCTCTAAGGTCTTAGAGAGAGAGCTTGTCAAAGCATCTGGATGGTAGTTTGAAGGAACCTTAGGATCCTTCCCAGGTTTTGAGAAAAGTAGGACAGTAGCCTGGCACCAGGAAAAACATTCTCCTGCCAGATCTGTTTAAAAAACAATCATAAAAATAGCAAGAGAAGCAGGAGATAGATGGCACAGCATTTTAAACATTACATTATCAGGTCCAACCAATGTGTTGCCAGACTGATGAAGGGCCAGTTTGATTTCCACAAGTGTAAAGGGATGATTATAGTCATAGAGACAATCAGCTAGAAAGTAAAGAGGTGATCACTTTGCCCATGTCTCATGGCTAAGAAGGTGGAGGAAGAAGCAGAAGTGCTAAATACCTTGTAAAAGCTCTCACCTAGAGTATTGGTGATGCTCCAGGTATCAGCTACTTCCTGGCCAGAGAGCAAGATCAAGACGGGGACAGAATTATACTGCCCACTGACCTTTTGAATCTTGTTCCATATGACTTTGGAACTGGCAGTAGTAGATATGCTGGTTGTGAACTTAATCCAACATTCCTTCGAACTGTGACATGTTACCAACTGAGCATGTGCATGGGCCTGCTGAAAAGCAATGCAGTACGAGAATGTGGGATACCTACGAAAAGTATCTCATACTTGTGTTTGAATCATCCGTGCCATATGGAAGGCAGGATTCCACCATGGACAAGGATATCATGGAAAATATGTCAAGGTTTTAGGAATACATTGAGCAGCTGCTTGTATAATGCAGTCAATTACTGCTGCCACACAGTCATCTATAGCAGGATCAAATTCTGGGAGGGCAGTGAAAGCGGACCAGGTCAGGTAGCATTGACCATGGCCAGTCTCTCTCAAAATCATAGGAAAATGATCAATGCCTCATGGATTATTGTCCACCCTCCATGAGAAATGGGAGAATAATGAAGAGGAGCAAATTGAGAGATCAATAGCAGTAAAGAACTGACTAGGTGCATGAAAATAAGTAAATGTACCAGTATTGAAAAGAGAAAGGTTGTGATCAGAGAGCATATGCTCTACAAAGAGATCCCTCCTATCAATATCAGCACTTTCCCAGAGGGTATGATGTCCATTAAAGTCCCCCAGGATTAAAAAGGGAGATGGCAACAGTTCAACAAAAGCAGCAAGGTCTGATTTCACTTGTTTTGAGAATGATTCTTTTGGAGGCACAGAGATATCCATCTGCACGCCCACTGTAGTAATGGAACAAAATGCAGCAGCATACATTTGAAATGAAGTGGTGGACGGCAATTTTCGAGCCTTAGGATAAGTAATGTTATAAATCATTTTCAAACGCTGCAGCTCTTTTTTTCCAACCATTTCGGGCAAGAACAAAAGTAGGATGGGAGAGAGCCATCACAATTAATGCAATGAAGGTCTGTTTCACACTCATAGGCATCATGGTCCTTGCCACTGCAAAGAGCACACATCAAGGAACCACGACATGATGTCTTTGAGTGACCAAACTGCTGACACTGGAAACATCTGAGAGGGTTTGGAATGTATGGCCATACCTTGCAATTAAGATAACCTGCCTTGATGGTGACAGGTGGATGTGGTGATGTAAATGTCAGAATGAGGATACTGGTTGTATTTGTAATTCCATCTTTGCGAGTGGAGATACGCCTCACTGCAGAAACTCCTTGAGTGGAGAAACTAGCAAGAATCTCTGACTCTGGGATGTTCTTCAAATCCCTCCCCACAATAACTACTTGTAATGAATTCAAAGTAGCATGAGGTGTAACCTCAATAGGTATATCTCCAATTGCCTTTGAATGCAAGAGGAGTTCACTGTGTTGAGATGTGGATGTTTCCACCAATATGTCACCAGATAGAAGCTTCTTTGCTGACTTTGGAGAGCCAGCAAGTCCCTTCTAAATGCAAAAGGAAGACATTGTCCCTAAAGGTTTGTCTGAAAGAGAATGTAGGATAAGAAAATGAGATACAACAGGTGTTACAGATGTTGAAGATTACTGCTCATAATCTTTAAGACATGATCGTTTACTTATGGACTGTTTTTTTCACTATTTAAGTTTTTATTTGGAGGATCCATCACAAAAAAGGAATATTTCGGTGCCCACTGACCCCACCCAGAATGAAGACCTATGAGGTGACCCAATACAATGTCAAACAAGGACATTGCAGCAATGCCAGGGTTTTGTGAGCACTATACCTAAATATCAGCATCAGATACAATGTCCACTACACCTCTTGAGGACGTCCTATGCAGGCACTTAGTTTACTCTGACCCAAATGGACGAGCCAATTGATCTTGCAGGGTTAACTCCAAGACCACCCGTCTACAGGAATTCAAGACCAAAGACTCCTCCCTTTCACGCTATGCCATGCATGACAAACACGTGGGTGGATGTTTAGATCCCAGAGGAGGCAAACTGAAAGAAAAGAACCTTCCCTGGTAGGTCCCCTCACCATGTACAGGTATCCACATAGAAGGAGGCATTGTTGTGACCTTGATTCTCCACAAACTAATCACTTCTGAGTTGGGTCATAAGCCAAGTGTATAACAACTTTTATCCAAACCCATTCAGACATTTTTCAGAAACCTTGCTGACAGACACACACAGGGATTAAAATAGAGCTACCATACACCTTCAATGGCAGAAGTAAATATCAAGGCTAATAAAAAACTAAACCTAGATATTATACAAAGGAAATATGATTATAAAATGAAAAGAAGTATTTTATTCTTGGCATGGAAATCCCTTTTCACTCAAACTGACTCAGTATAAACACTTTGAAGATTAACAGATAAATCTTTAGTAGCAATACTTCATTAAGTGTTAATTTTTTTGTACAACATACTTTCCATGAAATTTGGTTGTACTTTACTAAACATTAAGGAAACTCAGTGTATTCAGAGTTACGTAGAGTTTTGTGATTAGACAGCAGTCCAAACAACTGTAATTGTATACAAATAATTAATCAATTACATCCACTAATTGTTTATTGTTGGTACCCCTGATGTAATCTAAAATAATAATAACTGATAACACTACCTTTGATCACTTTATTATTTTTGTGATAATACTTGATATAATCATAATATTTAGTAACATACTATTCTACCTAACACTAATTAGTGTACTTAATACTCTTAAGTAGCCAATAATATTGATTAAGCTTTGCTGAAAGGTGAAGTACTGTTCTTTGGTTTAACACCTTCATTATTCCAAGGCAGAATATTCAGTGGCATCATCTACTCCCTGAAGCTCAAGTCATCAGCTAGAACCAATCGGTATTTCTATCTCAGGGCCTAATTCAGTACAAAACCCATGAACAACCCCAGCAGCAAATGAACATCACAACTGAGATTTGGGCACTAACAGTCATAAATTGTATGTTCTTTTTTTATGTGATCCAGATCCATACAAAGCTATTCTATGCAGCCTGAGCTGCTTCTTTCAGGTAATTACATTGCCCACTATTCCAACTCTCCTCAACAAATCTTCTGTACAGTGGTCTACAAACCTTCAACATCCTACTTAATACTATAAATACCCCAAACTACAACTGTTAATGCAACACTCTCCAATAAGCTTTTCATTTATAAGCAACTTACTCTTATTGGCCCATGTAATGCTTTTCTACCATGGTGATTTAGATTCTACTCAACACCTTCTTAACTTCTAAGATCATATCAGATCATTGTCCATTTAGCACAATCTCCAGAAGAAACACTAATTTTCATCTAAGATAATTGCATGTGTCCCTTTTAACATCAGTCTTATTCCTATATTGATAATTTTTCTCCTCACAATCATTTCTTCTTTAAAAATCTCAATATATACGTATTCTCCATCAGTTACATATTTCTTTGCATTCTGATAAACCATAATAGTGCACTGTGTTCTACAACCTCCAAGATCTGACTGTTATTTGGCATTTACCTACTAAACCCTTGCCCACATCCTACAAGATCATCTTTCGTAGAACACACTGGACACTTCTCAACCTTACTCACTTTTCATTTAACTCTCAATACAGGTTCAGTCAAATTAACAAACCACATGACCTCTTTGTACTTGTTTAGTCTAATGTTTGATTCTATTTACTTTTAATATAGTATGTACATCTTCATGAAATTTGGCAGTTTTCAGTGAATGTTATAAGTCTTTTACATAACAAAAAAAATTAGTAAAACATTTGTAAATGGATATATCAAGTTTTGCAATTCTATCTGTTCTGAATAGTCCAAGCTAAAATTTAAGTATAAACAAATGTAGTTCCTTATTATAATGTGAAATAATTCTAGAAATACAAAAATAAAAGATAATTTAGATCAATTTTGATTTTTTTTTTTGGTGGTTGAGAGGTAAGTTAAAGTGATAAACCTCATACAGAATTATGGTAGAAGAAGTAACAGATAAAATATAAAGTGTTACTATAAAAACAAAATGAAATTTACTTAAGTGATATTAAAAATTATGTAAAAGAAATCAGATTTTTCAGAAAAGGAAAAGTAGCTTAAATCTTAACAAGAAAAGCACTTTACAATCAGAGTAGACAACCCTAACTACATATAGTGAAGAAAATTTTAGTAAAAATACTTAATAAAAAATTCTGATGTTTTGTTTACAAATGTCTTTTGATGATTACTGAAAGACTGCAAAATTTCATGAAGATACACAAAACATTTTAAAAGTTACAGTATAAAAACTATAAAGGTCAATTTGGGGTCAAGCACTTGGCCAATTCAATCAAACCCAAAGTGAGAGAGTTAACAGGTTGTTCAGGTACAGTTAAAATCCTTTCATAACTGATAAATAAATTGCACAAAGTGACCTTCCTTTCCTAATGGCAAAATTTAAACTTTACTTAAGCTTCAATTTCATGCAACATCTAATCAAGTCATCCGTTGTTATTAAAACTGTATCAACATCCACGTTATAGTTATGACAGAAAGTGTTCGTACCCCTGCGTCCCGAAAGTGGCTTTTGGCTCATAACATAAAGAGTATCATGAGAAGGCTAATAGAAGTATATTTTATTATAAATATTATACTAACACACATCTACATACATTTTTATGTAAATTAAACGACAAATAAACAAATAACCAAAAATAGGAGGAGCAGAAAGTGTTCGTACAGTTCAGAACATGTGAAAAAACTGATATTCCTGTAAAACTTTTGTTTAGTTTGACGAATAAACTACATTATACTATTCCAGAACTAGACACTGGGTTCATAATTATTGGAATTTAGTGCTGTCTCTGTCATTATCTGCTTGGTCATTATGCTGAACAGGAAACAACTGTCCAGTGATTTAAAAAAACTGAATTATTATAAAATACAAGTCTTGTGTGTCTCTTTCTGGTATTGCTACACAACTTAATATGCCGAAATCTACTGTTCAAAGCATAATTACCAAGTTTAAGCTTACAGGATCAACTGCTAACCTCCCTCGTTCCGGACGCCTCGCCAAAATTCCAGAGAGAACCAAGAGGAAGGTTTTCAGAGAAGTTAGTAGGAACACTCGTTTAACACGTAATGACATACAGAAACTGGGGTTGAAGTAAGCACCTCTACAGTTACAAACATGTTACACTCTTCTGGGTTCAAACATGCCATCCTCGTAGAACTCCATATTTAAAGCCTGTTCATTTAGAAGCACGATTGAAGCATGCAAGAAAGCATGTAGATAAACCCTTTACCTATTGGAAGAGTATTCTTTGGTCAGACAAGACTAAAATCGAGCTTTTCAGCCACAATGATGTTTGCTATATTTTCTGTAAGCAGGGGGGAACACAATCTTCCAAAGAACACCATCCCTACAGTTAAACATGGAGGTGTCTCGATCATGCTATGGGGTTCCTTCAGCTCTTCTGGTGTAGGCAGCCTTCACCGTGTCAATCATGAAAAAAGAAGAGTATGTTCATATATTAGGCACTTATATCAAGAATGATGCTCGGAACTTGCGGCTTGGGAATCACTGGATCTTCCAGCACGACAATGACCCTAAGCACACATTGACACATGTGAAATCCTGGTTGCAGAGGAACCATATAAGCGTTCTGGAGTGGCCATCGCAGTCACTGGATCTCAACCCAATTGAAAACATTTGGCATGAGTTGAAGACCAGGTTTTATCAGCATCAGCCGAAAAACTTGCAAGAGTTGGAGGCCTTCTGTAAAGAAGAATGGAAGAAAATACCAGTTGAGTATTGTCAAACGACCATGGAGGGCTATGAGGAGAGATTGCTCCAAGTAATTCATCTGAAAGGCTATATAACTGACCATTAAAGTAGATGCACAAACACTTTCTGCCCCTCCTATGTTTGGTTATTTCTTTATAAACAGTTTATTTGTCGTTCAATTTATGTAGACGTGTGTTAGTATAATGTTTATAATATATTGTACTGCTATTATCCTAATCGTGATACTTTTTTAAGTTATGAGGAAAGACTACTCACAACTCAGGGGTAGGAACACTTTCCGTCGTAACCGTACATGCAGATATAATATATAAATCAACCTTGAATACCCTCAGTGATGACAGTTTTTTTTATTTACCTTAATTGCTATCCCATAATTATACCGGTCTACTAGTTAGATCATCAACTTAACAGTTAAAACAAAAAAGTAGTAGTAAAATTACACATCCCATTAGATGTCAAGCAGATAACCAGGTACCCAAAAATATTACAAAGTCAAATCAATCACCCTATAGGATACTGAGACATAAGTATTTAACTAGATCTAATCATATGACATTTAAAACTATCTTAGAACTTTAAAATTCTTTTTATAATTTTGGATTGCTGCTCAAATCATGTTGATATGCTCAAACCACACTGGAAGCCTAGGATTCCTGTCTTTGAGCAGATATGTTTTAATACCTATTTTCCGACAGCAAACACATTGAAATAGCTTTTACTCTTCACATTCAACAGTAAAAGTGTTTGAAGATATCTCAAGGACTCAGCTTTTCTTCTTTAAACTCCTCATTCTCTATCGCTACTCATCAAGTTCACTGCCCTTCTCCCATACCTTATCAAACAACTCTGCCAAGACTGCTATGACATGTGGACACTTCTTATACATCTTAGAGATGATTGCATTAGCTCCAGGTGCACTTCATTCTTGGCATTTCTCAAAACCCAATTAAAGGTGAATTTTCAACAAATTTAATAATTACCTTAGAAACTGTACTTTGGTTAGGTATAATTCCTGTGTGGTTGCCATATTTTTAAACTCTTTAGTTTTTGAGTAAAAAATGAAACAAAATATGCGAGCCCTCAAACTCAAGTTCCTCTCAATTGTTCGACTATTTCTGTGACATTTTACAACTATGATGTAATAGTTGCCAAACACGCTTCATTGCGTGCTGATTATTTTGTTCCTTTCAGTGCTGGTGTTTTATGTAAATCTATTGGTGCTTTTTTTGGATTACACACTTTGTGAGACTATCTTTTGTCTTGATATTGCTACTTTATGTTTGTTTCATGATAACATGGTTTACTGCATTGCTTATGGTTGTAAAAACGGTTCGGCATCGGGCAAAAGCTTCTTTTCATTTCCATGCAAGGAGAAGGAACCGGCAAGGTGGCGACAGTGGGTGCGGATGGTCAATAGGAAGAACTGGACTCTTCACACCATGCAAAGCTTTGTCAAGATTACTTTGAACGCTCATGTTTTGTGTCGGATCACACTGTTTTGGATTCTGTGGGTTTCAGGCCAGGCAGGTTGAGACTGAAAAAACCATCGGCAGTAGACAGGATCATCTCCACCATCTTTCCTTGTGTAGAGCTGAGGACTGATATCAGCCTGCAGCATACAGGTTCCACCCCTCTGAAGCCATCCCTTGCTATCACGAAAATAACAAACTTAAAGGTATGTGTGCAGTATAAAGCAATGAATAATAACTAGTATAATATAATAATTTAAAAAGTACAAGTTTCTGAAGAATGTAACTAGACATACACATTCATGAGCGTGTTTTGCATTTGTGGCACATAAAAGTCAGTGAAACCTTGATTTCCTAGTCTAAGACAGTGGACAAATCTATCCCAAATAGAGTACATTCCAAGTTTAAAAGCTGGCAGATCATTCTGTAGATGTTTTTTGTATCATTTTTACATATGGAAAAGTTTGAAGAATACCATTTTTCAAATTTAACATTTCAAGATAAATTTAAATAAGACTATGTCTTGAACATGTTGAAGTAATCAAGTACATGTTATGTATTTTAAAAAAAACATTGTAGACTTGTAAACAATCAAATATAAACTCCATAACATATTTCCATAACTCATCATAAAATTAATCTTTACACAGTACTTTGACATTGTCATATTAAATGTAAATCTCATAAACCTCATAAAGCATGTTGTTTTAATATATAATCTTATTTCTTCAGTATCACTCACAGTTCTGCTACTCTTGCTCGTGGAACTGTCCTCATCACTAGAACTTGTCAGATCTGTGTCAAAAGTAACTGTTCTAGGTTTGTTCAGAGTAGGTTTGAATTGATATGGCGCTACTTGACACTGTTCAGAACACAAAGTAAAAACAGACTCCGCCTCTGTTTCTCCATGCACTGGCCATGTTTATTCAGATTCAACGTGCTGGAGTTGGTGGTTTGTTTGGCAACTATTACGTCACAGTGCTCTTCCTAGTGGCAAACGTAAAAACTGAAACATTCGGATTGCCGCTTGGAAAGAGCTCTTTCTGCACCAAGTTCTATGTTTCATTTATTAGCACACGTTTTATAAAAAATGTGAACCTGCAAAATTAATCAGTGTGAGTAGTTCTTTTGACTTCAAAGTTTGCTTTTTTCTGTAAAATTCACCTTTAATGTCTTCAAAACTGAGATTACCCATATCGAACTGATATCTTAGCCACTTGGTCACCATAATCCTGGCATGATCAAGATCAACAGCTCTATTGATATCACCACATGTTTTCCATAAATGTCCTTCAACCACTTATTACTATTCTTTTGTCTCTTCTCTCATCCTGCCCCTATAAAAAAAAAAACTAGACAGATTCCTTGAAAATACTGAGGTTTTCCTAAGTCTTTCCTTCCACTTCTTACAGACTGATTCACTTCTATCAAATATCTTGATTTTAACTCTCAGTTCACTCATTTCAGTATGGACTCAGGTGGCCCAAGTACCAAGTACAAATTACTAAACTGTTTGTTTTCTCTCAAAACCTTTTGTTAGCTGTTAAGGTTTATTCTGAAGAAAATATACCATTTATGTAGCAAAGCATATTATTAGAGAGAAAAAGGGTTTATCTCATACTCATTACAAAATAGTATTTATTAATAATAAGCCGAGGTACTTATCCTTATCCAGGTTATGAACTTTAACAAAATATGAAGGTGGATGTTATGATAAATAACACAAAATTCCTAACCTTCACATTATGTATTTCTAACATAACAGGTTATTACAGTATTCATAATGACCTCACAAAAAGTTTTATACAAGCTTTAAGAATTTATTATGTATGTACTTAAAACAGTATAAACTGTGTGGTGGCCAAAGAGACTTTTGTATGAAAAGGTAGCAGACAAACCAGTGTTGGTAGGTGTGTTTCTTGTTACTCACTTTCAACATCCAGCTCTTAAAGTCATTTCACAGTGTCTCACATGATTACTTAATTTACAGTCATTGGGTGCAGAAATTTCTTACAGGCTGAAGTTAAAAGGTCAGTTGGTATCATTCAAGAAGAGCTCTTCATTGCAGCCTTATGGTGACTGTTGGAGTAGAAATTATTGTGACACTGAATGTCACTTTTTTCATTACATTCTTCCACAGAATGTGCTGGCACACTTTCCAAGATACACAAATACTTTTATTTTGAACTCCATTAACATACTTCATGTTACAAACTATAATTCCAAAAAGTTTGTTTTAAATTGGTCGATAAATTTAGTAGTAGTTAGGTAACAGATACACACACACATACAGAAAATAAGTTAGAAGCAATTTAAACAGGCTACCAATCTAATGAAAGTTAATAAAATGTCAAGGATGTAAAGACAGGATTCACACTACAATAAAATTTCACCAGATGAAAATTACAAATGTTACAACCATTTATTTATCATTTAAATATTTCTTACACATAAGATATTACTTTTAATACATTCATAGTTTCTTACTTCTCTCTCTCTATATATATAGCTCAATAATTATCAGTTACAATTATTGCTAACAAGCAATTTAGATCAGCACTGTTTAACAATAAAAAATTTGTAATCATTTAGCGCATTTATTTCCACTCCTGGTTAGTTGTAATTTAACTTGTTTATTGAAAAAAAACCATGAAAATCACTTCAAATAATACTTAAGAAAAAATAACCAAATTTTATGTGCATCAAAAAGATCTGTAAATGTTAGTTACTATTACAACCTCTATGTAGATACCATAGGAGCACTCTATTTATAAATCAATATTATTGATTCTACTAAACATAGAGGATAGTAAGAAATATGCTAGTAATAAATTTGTGTTAATAAATACATACATATGCATATATTTGATAAGCATAAAAAACCTACTAGAATATTAAACTTACAGAATTTAAAAATAGAGAGAAATAAGAGATGAAAAGTATGAAATTACACACTTCTAACAGTTGTTACTTTACAAAAGATTTCTGGATATGATTTGACAGTAATTTATATCTATGTTTTTCTACCTTTTGGAAGTAGCTTGGGTCGAACATAAGGTACAGGAGCACTGACAGCTGAAACAGAGAAAGCCACTAATACATCAAGATGTGCAATCACGTCACTCATCTGCAGAAGTGGTTCACTGTACCCAGCTAATAACAGAATTTACAAAAAATTATATAAAAATGTTATAAAGTTCAGAGACTAAACATAATATGCATTGGGTAAATCATTCATGCAACTATCTACAGAAATTGGCTTGTTTTAAGAGTGAAAAGAACATACTCCAATTAGAAAGATAATTTCCAGCTAAAAGGCACCGTAAATGAATCAAAAGATTTGTTAATTCTGGTGTATACAACACTTCTAAGCAAATGACAGTATAACAGTTATATATTTCTTTAATTATACAGGGTGTTTGGAAAATCACTGTGCACTTATATATTTATTAGCAGACATCTTTCAATATAGAATACAGGAGGTAAATATGAGTGACAATTATAAACAATGTTGAAAGTGACCCTGTCGACATCAATACAGGCCTGGATCCTTCTTATTTTGTTTCTAAAAACCGCTATCAGTTGCTGGCTTGAAATAGACTGAATAAAATATTATTACAAAACTGTACAGTGACTTTCTGAACACCCTGTATATGTGAGAGTTATACTCCTAAATGATACGAGACATATGCTTAGAAATTTGATTCAACAAAATATACTGAAACTTGGATTTTTTCTATGATAAGTGCTTCTTCTTCTCTCTTTTCCAAGTAAAATTTAAAATGTATAGTATCAAAAATAACTTGAGAATAATGGTGCAAAATAACTCTGAGAGCAACTTTTCTGGCATGTCTTTAATTCTATAAAATAATAACCATCTTGGAAAGATCTTTCAAAAACATAAAACAAAACTCAGGCACTTTAGCTGATATGACATGGTAAATAGTTTTCCATGTAGAAACTTCATTTGAAAGTTTTAACAAAAAAACAAATTCATAAAACTTACCAGCAATATCCATGATCATATCAACTACAGTCTTTTGTTGCTTTTCATATTCTAAGCGTATAGCAACATACTTCTCATTCAATTGGCGGAGTAATGAATTATGAAAACGAACTCCATTTTGTTTGGTATCAATGGTGAAGAAATCCTTTCTATTTCGAAGGGCTTTCTCTTCCTAAATGAGAAATGGTTAACATCATCCATTATTTAGACCAAGAAATTATATTTAAATTGGTTAGAGGTTTGTTCTACACTTTGATGCAAAGTTACATAAGAGTAATCTGCACACACAGTTACGACAGAAAGTGTTCATACCCCTGTGTCCCGAGTGGTTTTTTTGCTCATAACTTAAAAAGTATCACGGAGTAGGCTAACAGAATATAATATATTATAAATATTATACTAACACACATCTACATAATTTTTTATGTAAATTAAATGACAAATAAACTGTTTATAAACAAATAACCAAAAATAGGATGAGCAGAAAGTGTTCGTACAGTTCAGAACGTGTGAAAAAACTGATATTCCTGTAAAAATTTTGTTTAGTTTGGCAAATGCACTACATTATACCATTCCAGAACCAGACACTGGGTTCATAATTATTGAAATTTAGCCAGCAAAAAATATACTTCCTGCAATTTAGCGCCATCTCCGTCATTATCTGCTTGGTCATCATGGCAAACAGGAAACAACTATCCAATGCTTTAAAAAACCAAATTATTGTAAAATACAAGTCTCGTGTGCCTTTCTCTGGTAATGCTACACAACTTAATGTGTCGAATCTACTGTTCAAAGCATAATTGCCAAGTTTAAGCTTACAGAATCAACTGCTAACCTCCCTCTTTTCTGGACGCCCCACCAAAATTCCAGAGAGCGCCAAGAGGAAGGTTCTCAGAGAAGTTAGTAGGAACCCTCGTTTAACATGTAATGACATACAGAAACTGGTTAGGGAAACTGAGGTTGAAGTAAGCACCTCTATTTTATTTCTTGTTAAGTACAAAACCACACAATAGGATGGTTATCTATGCTGTGTCCATCAAGGGTATTGAAATCTAGTTTTTAGTGATGAGCCCTCAAGACTTATCACTGCACCAAAGGTAGCAATATGAACATGAATCAATCATATGAAAATTTTCCTCTGAGTCTGTTTAAGATGCAATTTCTATATCAAATAAACTTAGAAATAGTGGTGCAGCATAATAATTACTGTACTTTTACTAATTTTATTGTTTTACTAAAATACCACCTTATGTTTACTTTCAGAAACAGAAAGGTTACATTTATATGTCTAAAACTTTGAGATAAATTAATGTCTGGGGTTATATTACTGTGATCTAGCAAATTACTTATGTTTTGTTTATGAGGTTATCAAAAAGTACATTCTTGAACATTAACTGCTGTAACAGAATACAAAATAATGGTAAAAACAATATTACAATCTGCTCTTTGAATAAATTAATCAATAAGAAATGTATAATCAGAAAGATCAACTTAGGCCTACTTTATGAAATGGAAACACTATCTTTAAATCTTCAGTCTTGTACAATTCAAACACTTAATTACTATTAAAATAAATGTTAGAAAAATTAGAATAGTTTTAGAAACAAAAATTTCTTCTGTAGAAGCACATATAGATACAGCACACATTTAGTATTTATCTTTAACAAGACTCAAATTCAAGATATGCTGGTACTGTCTTGTCATCAACTAAATCTCAGGTTTAACCCCTAATTATTATTATATTTTTACTTGGTTATAGGTAGTGGACAATATGAAATACCCTCTTTGAGAACACCAAACAGGTGAAATTAAAAAGAAAGACTAAGTGAAAATTAGATGAATGTCTTTTCAAGAGTATAAATAAATAAATAAAAAGTGAAAAAGTAGAGTGCCAGTAGAGGTTAATTTACATTGTTCTATGGTTAAATTACTTTGCATAAAATAATGTGAGGCTCAAAGACAATTTTAAAACTGAACCTAATGCTTCAATATCAACTGATGTTGAAATATAAAGATAATTTTTTGAAGTTAAACTTCAAATGTTGCATGTCCTCAAGTAAAATTTCAGTTTAGAATGATTTTATTTATTGTGGAGATGTTTGCCGAGTTTTAAATATTTAATGTACACATAAGGTGGAAACATCACATCATTCTGAACAATCACCACTTTTCAGAATTAATATTTCTACAATCATTTGTACAACCCCAATTAGAAATGCCAACATTCTAGTGTTATTTTATCTTTTATGCTAAATTCTATTAAATAAATTTCCTGTAAAAAAAAAGCTATATAAAGGTAAAATTATGAAACTGAATTAGACTTATTGAAGAAAGGTTGTAGCTCTATGTGAGTGTGCAACTTTTTTTTATTACTGAGGTTACATCATTAAAAAAAACAACAACAGAGTAGTTTAAACACAGCCTTCACTTATACATCTGAACAAGTCAGTTATATTAAGCAATGTTGAAACATTAACAGTATATTCAAATCTCCCTTATACATACCAACAATGACTTCACAATAACTATTCAACAAGAGTTAGTGACATTCAAGCATTCAATTCATGATTAAATCTAATGGTAAATATTGAGCAAGTATATATTTTCTACTCCTCCAAATCACAGAATAAACACTGTCAGTCTTACCAAAAAATGAGCTATTATACTTTTAAAACTTTTAAAAATAAGTTATATAGGAACAAAGACTTAGATAAGAAACCAAGTAATCTAATCACTTTCAAAACGTACACCATCATTCCTTAAGATGACTTACAAATCAGCAGTTATGAGTTTGACCATTTACTTTCACAAACTACAATTCAATATGGGTTTCATGTTTACACTAGCATTTCTAAAAATACTGCTAAATGTATGCATGGCAGAATTACTGAGTAATAAACTTTAATAGCTCCATACCTTATTATCTTTCTGAACTAAGCAATGAGAATAACCATAAGAGACCATGAAAACAGACATAAATTTACAAAGATACCTCTTGAACTTTTGCTGGTCTTCATTTCCATTTAGCTAAAACTAAATGGATACAAATGGAATACTGGCAACAATAATGCATTTCAAATATTAAACTTTAACTCTTTCTAAATGGGATATTTTTTTCTGAAAATGTCATGAAGTAGTATTGAGTTGCATCCAAAATTTAATTGAACTCCTTTATAATCATAGCATTCAAATAAACTTGGCATACAAACTTAGTTAATAAAACAAATTTTGATACAAGTTTTAAGTTCTTAATTTTTTGAATTCTTTCAGTATGGGCTCAGTCCCTGGGACCAACCTTGTAACCATTTTGTGCTTGTTATAAGTTTCACTATTTTAAGTTGGTAGGCATATGTTCACAAAACTTGGCAAATTATCAGTAAACATTACAAGTTTTTAATATGCAAAATATCAGTTTTTTATTATTATTAATTCTTGTTAAGCAGTATTCTTCTCATGCCTTTATTTTCTCATTTTGCCTATACGGCATGTAAAGTAATTTTCATTTTGAGATTAAAAACACTTTTATGCATCAGAAACTTTCCATATTTTACTTATAAAGTTCTTATAATATTCAGAAAATTTTAACAAATGTTTCTTTAGAAAATACTTTACACTGTTATTTTCACTAACAAATTTCTGTATAGGTTCAGTTGATTTGACTCATCTCATAACCACTATATAAATTAGGAAATCAATATAAATTATGCTTTTTCATTTTAGAATGACTACAAATTATTTAAAAAACAAAAGTTTAAACTAAATAGCTTATATCTTATATCATTATACATTTACATAGATTTCTTTGGTTTTATTATACTGAGCTTTAAGCCTTGTCTGGCTAACAATACAGAAGTTACAATGATGAGATTATGTACACATGTTACCATATCCAATAATACAAAATTGACCTTTAGTTTTTACAAAGCGACCACTCTTGTCTGTGTTCTGGTGGACTAGCATTTGGTAAAATACTGTTACATTTCAGTTATTATAAATTATTACTGTTATTACTATTTATAAAAAGTTCTGAAACTTATTTTTCTTAAACATAGAACAGTAAATAAAGAAATAGAGCACACAATTATCTCTTCTAGTTAAGACCTTTATACTTATTGCTGCTTGTCTTAGCTTCCTAAGCCTTAAGAAAATTTGCATGTGTAGAATGCAAAATAAAACATTTCTTTTTAAGGTTTTACATAAACATATGAATAACCTAAAAATCATAAATTACCTCATCAAAACCACACAATTTCACTATAATTGATGAAGTTTGATTACTGAGTTGTATTTGTATCTAACAAAAATACAAAATAACAGAATAAAGATTCAACTTTTCAGCTCATAGGCGTGTGTCAAAAGAAAGCAGGAATGCTGTCATGTACGAAAACGGCTGAGAAAATAACTAAGAGGACATTATGAGTTTCCAATTGCTTACATCATATACAGATATAAGGGTATATAAGAGACCACATCTAAAATGGAAGTGGTGAGGCACTGTGTGTGATTCACTAAATATATTAATAACTCAGCAAAAAGAAAAGATAAAAAGGTTTTTATTTCATAATCTAGCTTGTCAATAAGATTAAGTAATTTGAGTTCCTAATTTGTAAAAAAATTATACCTTGTGTTTTGATATCACAAACAACTAATTTGACCCATTGCTGCATTCAACATACCATGTGACACACAAAAATTAATGTTTAGGTGTGTTTATTTAATATTTACTTTTAAATTAAGTAATTAAATAATGTATAATATGAAAATCTGAATTATAATTTACAATTTGATACCAAACTTAAAGAAATAAAATCATAAAATAACAGTTCAATGAAATTTTGAATACAAATCAACAAATGTGATGACATAGCCTTTGAGCCATAATCTGTCTTGAAAGGGTTAATATGAAATATTTCATAAATGTCCTCATTGTTGCTCTAGTCTGAAAATTGACTTTGCTCTATAGGTATCCTACTTTTCTACAACTGATTTTTCACTCTTTCAAGAAGTACAAGTTTTAATATAAATTATTCATTACAATATTGTTATTAGTCAGGCAAAAAATATTTTGTTACAGCCTTTAATTGTATGTGGATACAAAGCAATAAAATAGAAAACAAAAGTCATATTGCAATGATCACTTATCACATCCCATCTTTCTTGTTAATACTTCTCTTTGACATTTAAAACTATATTATTTATAGCTAATAGAAAGCCAAAATGCTAATCTATCAAATGATTTATTATGTTGTTTACTGTACAGAAAATCCTCTATTTTAGTTCCAGTTCAAACTTTATTCTCATGCGAAACACATCAATGAATTTAGCTCTTACTGCATAGTTAAAATGCCAGAAAACTATAGTAGTTATCAGTTGTTTTTTCATGTTATAATTCATTGCAGCAGTACTACTAGTGTAGTATAGGGTTAAATTTGAACAACAATGAACAGCGAAAAATCCAGTTGAGTATTACAATTCCTGTTTTTCACATGCATTCTTACTTACTTTGTTTTTTTAGTATTCAAGTAACTTAAATATAAAATTAGAAACTTTTGGGTTAGATGAAGTGAAATTAGATAAAATAAAGTAGCATAATAATAATAAAAATTTATGAGGTATGCTCAAAAGTAGGCTGTGTCTTACATAATTCAATGGGGTGATGCCAGATACATGCTCAACATGTGAATTACAACTCGTATGATCAGATTATTAGTTAGAGACAGTTAAAAGGGCAATAAAACAATAAGATTTAAGTAGAAACAGATGCATACTTGTTAGGAGACAAGCTGTTTAGGACAAACATATTACAATCTGAAGTCACTGTAGAAAGAAAGGGGTAATTAAAATTTACTTGCATATTTATGGTGGTTACAAGGTCACTTAAATTGACCAATTACATAGATTTAAATAATAGACAAAATATCAAGATTTACTGAAAATGCTTGAATAAAAATTGATTCTTTTATTTACAAAAGACTCTTAATGATTAATGAATGTTTGCAAACTTTTATGAAAATACACAGTACATTAGAAGTTATAATGTATGGAAACTCGGTCATTTTGGGGTCACAAACTGGGCCAACTGAATAAAGCTTGTAGTGATGGTATTAAATGTATTATGTGTAATCCAAGTTATGTTTTAGAGTGGTAAAAATGTTAAAGTAATAATTCTTTATAAAACGACAACTCAAAATTATTGTATTATCAATGTATATCAATGAATTTTGCATTAAAATAAAGTTAATAAATCAAACTTTAATGTAAGTTTTAATTTTATAAAGGAGATACCTAAATAAGTCCTCAGGAAACACATCAAGTTCCACTGAATTTTAAACAGCTCTTATGCAGTTAGAAAGCCAGAAAAACTATGACAGTTGTAGGATATTGTTTAAATTTTTTATGTTATTATTTTGTGTTCTACTGAGGCATTATTTAATTAATTAAAGGTTATTTAGTGCAGTGCTACCATTATTATAAAAGTAAAAGTGTTAAAAACAGAAAGAAAGAAACAAAAAAAAGTGAGACCCAGGTAAGTACTATATTTCTTGTTTTTCATATATATTCTTTATTTACTATTTTAAAAACAACTAAAATGCAAAAATCATAACCTTTTTGGTTAGATTAAGTAAAATAAACATTAATAATAATAATAATAATAAAAATAAACAATCTTCATGAGATATGCTTCTAAGTAGATTGTTCATTACATAATTGGATACATTGGCTAGATGTTTATACAGTTATTTGCAACTTATGTTGTGATTATTATTAGACATGATTCCAAGAGCAACAAAACAAACGTTGTGAAGAAACAGATGTATACTGTGATGAGCTATAAGCAATTTAAAAGAAAAAGAAATGTAAATTCATGTTACAAGTTGAAGCTATTCTATAAAAAAAAGAAGTGAAAATTAGATTTATTTTGTATTTCTTTTATGATGGTTATGAGGTTGGTCAACCTTGTATGATGTTAGGATACAAAAACAAGAGATAAAACAAAAATTTACTGAAAAAATATACATTTGAAAGTTATCTAGCATGTTTTATGGATTTATTAAAGTTGACAATTTCATGAAGGTACATTAAATATATTGGAAGTTGTAGTATGGAAACTAACAGTCAATTTGAGTTCAGGAACTCGGCCTATTCAACCAAGCCCAAAGCAAGAGTTAAATCATAGTAGTTATTGGACAGTATTCTGTTTCATGTGTATTATTATTTTGTTTTCTTCAGTGCATTTATTTACATATGTAGCAATTACATAGTACACTGGTACCATCATTATAACAACAACAACAAAAAGGCTTAAGTTTCATCAGCAACTGACAGTAAAATAACTAAGAGATCAAAGGTAAGAACTACATTTCTTGTTTTCTTCACCCATATTCTTATTTAATTGTAAAAGGAACTAAAATGTAAAAATTGGAAACAGGTTAGAGTAGGTAAGTTAATGAAAAAAATATTTCTTTATGAAGTATCTTCATAAGCAGTTAAAGCATTACATCATTCAATACAGTAATCTGAGCTACACATTTACCAAATAATTTACAACTTTATGGCAAGATTAGTAGTTAGACATGGTTCAAAGGTCAATACAAAACAAAAGTATATATATATAGACTATTACATGCCTTAAGCCGTTTATTGTAAGCAATTGTAATTTTCTACTGCAGTCTGAGGTCGTTTTAGAAAGAAAAACAGGTTAATTTGGATTTATTTCATTTTGTTTCTATGGTGGTTATAAGGTTGATCAAATAAACCATGTTTATTAGGTAGAGTAAAATATTTGAAATTTACTTAAAAACTTTATAGATTACACAAGTGAAATTTGACGATTTTCAGATGAAGAAAAGTATTTTTTTAATCTTAACATTAAAATAAATTTGCATACAAAGTAGCAAACATTTCAACTTCATATACTGATGGTGAAATGCCTAGTGAAAATACTTCATTGAAAATTTTAATTGTTTTTGTCTATAAAGCATTCTCTATGATTACTAAAATCTTGCAAAATTTATGAAGATGCATAAACCACATTAGAAGTTACAGTATGGAAACTATAATGGTTAGTTTGTGATTTTGATGTTTGTCAGATTGTACATCTCCAACTAAAAGAGTTAAGAAATTTAGTGGTCATCATACTGTTATTGATGTCACTTGAGGGTAGTATCTGTTAATTCTCTTACCATAGGCTCAGTCAATTCAATAAGTTCATGCTCCCAAAATGACCCGCATAGTTTCCACTTCATACTATACTTTTTACTATATTTTGTCTATCTTCATGAAATTCCACAACCATTTTTTTACACACACAAAAAAAAAATTTTTTAATGAAGTATTTTTATTAAAAACTTCTATGTGAATATACAGTCAAAGTGATGACTGCTCCAAGTTCAAATGATTTTGCAGGTAAGACTAAAAATTCTAAGATTCTTTATCTTAGAATTTTCAAATTTTATTTGAAAAATCCCTAAAGCTACCAGTATAAATATTTAATTTTATATGGGGTGAATTTAACTGATCTAGCAACCACCACAGAAAAATTAGCAAATAAATCTAAATTATCCGTTTTTCTTTACAGAATGACTGCAAACTGTAATGCAAAACCACACTTATTTATTCTAAATTGTTCAAAGCTCT
>NW_027467796.1:0-65249 GCF_004210375.1 Tachypleus tridentatus
GTTAAACTTCAAAACACTTTTCATTATCTGAAAAATCTCAAACTTCTTCTGTGCAGTCCTAAAACCTCCTAAATACATTTCAAATGCTATTTTTTCAGTAAAATTTGATAATGTTTGTTATTTTCTCTAACCTAATTCAAACAGGATCAGTTACTTCAACCATCCTCGTAACCACCAAAAAAATCCTAGGTAGCACTAAATTCATAATAATATACATCTATTTATAATTAAATTTTATCATTTGATTACCTTTTTATTACCCTTTGAACCATGACTAAGTACTGTCCATGTTAGTGTAAGTTGTAAATGATTTGGGACACACGCAGCTAATGTTATAATATCAAATTATGTTACCCACGAGTTATGTCAAGAAGCACAAGCAGCTCACGTGGGTGCTTGGTGAAACATTTTTATTATTATCTATATTACTTAATCTAATCTTAACTAACCTAAAATATCCCTATTTTTATATTTTAGTTGCTTTTACACTTAAACATAAAAATAAACATGAAAAACAAAAATACTTATCTAATTTTATTTTCTTCCTCTTGGTTATTGAAGAGAGTTAACCCTAATTTTTTTTTTTTTTTATAATACCCATAGCATTTTTATTTAATTAAATAATGCTCTAAACAATATAAACTAATAACATGCAAAATTAAACAAATTCGTTACTTTCAAAATCTTTCTGGCTCTCTAACTCTGTGACAAGAATCATTACAAATTAATCTAAGGCTAGTCATTAAATTTCTCAAGGGAACAATGTTCATACACTCAGTGAAATTGGCATTTAACTATTCAGAACATAATGTTATGCAACATATGATTTGATAGATGAAACCTTAAGTTTCTATTGGTTAAGGGGAATATACAGTTATACATAAGAGTAAACTATTAATGAATTATAAATGAAACAATGTTACAGGTGGGTGTGGCAGGAAGGTTCTGATTTTCTATTTGATAGCTCTGTAACCAAACAAGTTGAAGATTATAATACATGTAGTTTATTTGAACAATGACAATTTTACAGAGAGCAATTTATTTTTAATTTCATATTTTTTCAAAGGATGGTAGATAAAATAGAGAAGACAAGATGTTAAGACAAAATATGTCATGTCACCATTACAGGAAATTCAATATTTTTTTTTAAAATATGGCCTTGTAGAATTAAGTAGTTATTACAATATGGATTATAAGCTTAGACATTATGCTATACTAATTCATATAACATAAGCAAAAAGTAGTTTAAAAATTTTTGAATGTAAAACACTAAAATTTTGTGTCACATGCAGTAAAGGATAACCAGGGTGACAGGATAATTCAAACTCACTAGCATACATGATTCAATAACATTTAAAATGTTTACAAACATTCTTCAAGCATCCTAAATAATTTACTTTATCTTAATAAGAAGGTTTATAGTTACTGTAAGAACATCCAACATTACAATAATTCAAACTAATAACATCCAAGAAAATGCTACAATTCTATTTTCATACATAGAAAAAACAACACTACAGTAATTTATACCAAGAGAGTCCAACATCACAATAATTTATTGTGACAAATGCAACAATGCAATTTTGATACCAAGAAAAGAGAACACTACAGTAAGTTATACCAAGAAAATCCAACACTATAATAATCTATTGTGAAAAATCGAACAATACAATCTTTGCATCCAGAAAATATAACATTACACAAAGTTATACCAAGACAGTCTAACACTAAAATAATTTATTGTGAGAAAATGCAACAATGTAATATTTACTGTAATGACATTGTTCATACCCCTGCGTCCCAAGTGGTTTTTTTGCTCATAACTTAAAAGTATCACGAGTAAGCTAATAAAAGTACAATATATTATAATTGTACTAACACACATCTACATAAATTTTGATATAAATTAAATGACAAACTGTTTATAAACAAATAACCAAAAATAGTAGGAGCAGAAAGTGTTTGTACATTTCAGAACGTGTGAAAAAACTGATATTTCCGTAAAAATGTTTAGTTTGGTGAATAAACAACATTATACCATTCCAGAACTAGACACTGGGTTCATAATTATTTGAATTTAGCAAGCAAAAAATGTACTTCTGGCAATTTAGCGCCGTCTCTGTCATTATCTGTTTGATCGTCATGGCGAACAGGAAACAACTGTCCAGTGATTTAAAAAATCGAATTATTGTAAAATACAAGTCTCCTGTGTGTCTTTCCAGTATTGCTACACAAATTTATGTGCCGAAATCTACTGTTCAAAGCATAATTGCCAAGTTTAAGCTTACAGGATCAACTGCTAACCTCCCTCGTTCCAGATGCCCACCAAGATTCCAGAGAGAACCAAGATGAAGGTTCTCAAAGAAGTTAGTAGGAACCCTCATTTAACATGTAATGACATAGAGAAACTGGTAAGGGAAACTGGGGTTGAAGTAAGCACCTCTACAGTTACGAGCATGTTACGCTCTTTTGGGTTCAAAACATACTGTCCTCGTAGAACTCCATGTTTAAAGCCCGTTCATTTAGAAGCACAATTGAGGTATGCAAGAAAGCATGTAGATAAACCCTTTACCTACTGGAAGAGTATTCTTTGGTCAGACGAGACTAAAAATCGAGCTTTTCGGTCACAATGATGTTCGCTATATTTTCCGTAAGAAGGGGGAATGAAATCTTCCAGAGAACACCGTCCCTACAGTTAAACACGGAGGTGGCTCGATCATGCTATGGGGTTCCTTCAGCTCTTCTGGTGTAGGCAGCCTTCACCGGCGTCCAACGGAATCATGAAAACAGAAGAGTATGCTGATATATTAGGCATTCATAACAAGAATGATGCTCGGAGCTTGCGGCTTGGGTGTCGTTGGATCTTCCAGCATGACAATGACCCTAAGCACACATCAAAATATGTGCAATCTCAGTTGCAAAGGAACCATATAAGCATTCTGGAGTGGCCATTGCAGTCACCTGATCTCAACCAAATTGAAAACGTTGAGCATGAGTTGAAGACCAGGGTTCATCATCATCATCTGAAAATCTTGCAAGAGTTGGAAGCCTTCTGTAAAGAAGAATGGAAGAAAATACCAGTCGAGTACTGTCGAGTGATCATGGAGGGCTATAATGAGAGATTTCACCAATCAATCACCTAAAAGGCTACACAACTGACCATTAAAGTAGATGCATGAACACTTTCTGCCCCTCCTATGTTTGGTTATTTGTTTATAAACAGTTTATTTATCGTTCAACTTACATAAAAATTTATGTAGATGTGTGTTAGTATAATATTTATAATATACTGTACTTTCATTATCCTAATCTTGATACTTGTTAAGTTATGAGGAAAAACTACTCACGATGCAAGGGTACAAACACTTGCTGTTGTTAATGTATCTCTAGAAAATGCAACAATGCAATCTTAATACCCAGAAAATACAAAATTACAAAGTTATACTAAAAAAAGTCCAACACTACAATAATTTATTGTGAGAAAATGCAACAATGCAATAATTTGTATCTCAAGATGGCTGGTATGGGTATTAAAACTTTTATTAAAATAAAGTAGAGAACAACATTTCGACCTTCTAGGGACAAGTGTGTAAATGGGTACACGATTGTAGGGGATTATTGCAGTATATGTTAGGTTATTAATTTGTATTGGTATAAGAGTGTTCCTTCATATTGGTTTAATTTTGGTTTGAGTTGTTTTACTAAAATATTTAAAACCCATGCCTGCAGTCTTGAGATACATTTTTACTTCAAGTAGGTTTCTTGTCATCATGGAATACAATAAGTTATACTGAGAACATAGAATGGTACAATAATTTAAACCTAGACACAACAGTCATCATATAAAGATGTTGAATTATGTACTTTATCAAGTAATGAAAGTATGTTCTTACTTTTAAACTTGAATGACCATTAGATCCTCTTTGTTGAGAAATTGGGCGGTCAACTTCCATAACGTAATGTAAGACTCGACTCCAGCTGTAAAAACAATACATTCATTTTATTAATTAAATATTTATCTTGAAACTTAACATTTGTTTAATATTAACAACAGTAACCCATTAGAAACATTAATGTATTTTGCTAGTTGTGTATAAAATTATTATTATATGCATGAGAAGTTTAACATGAGAGAAACTGATTTGATATCTATTAATGAAGTTTTATATACTGTTTCAGGATATCCAAAGTTTTAATCACTGTATCTATGTTTAAGTTAGAAGATGTAAATACTATTTATTATTTGGCCATGTAGGTCTTATCAAATGAAATAGTTCTTGTGTTGCATTATGATGAATCAAGAAATAGTAAGTTCATCTGATAAATAGCTTATGCTTTGTCACTGATGCTGAGTTTTCTTGCTTTAGATGAACTCTCCCCTCTTTGGGTAATATTATAAACTATGATGCAGTACGTACTAGATTCTACCAACAGGACAGTAACACATCATCCAAGTATCTTATAAGTACCTAAAGCTCATTCCTTGGGAGGTAAATAGGCATTTGTGAAGTGGGAATGAAAAGTGGATTATGGTGAGTAGGTATCTGAAATACATTTAACAATTAGGGAAAATGTTAACTTTGGGTTTATTCACCTCTCTACTGAATACAGTAAGAAAATAGAGGGCAGTGAAAAATTAAATAACTTTCTAGGAATATTGTGACAGAAAAAGAAACATAGCATGCATCTCCCACTGAAGTGTAAGCATCACTTGGTGTCTCAAGCAGAGAATACCTTTGCTCAGTATTACTGGTTGATCAGAAAGATTGTGTCACAAGAGCTTGGTTTTTAAATTATTGTTACTAAAGTGGTTGAAATATGGAAGTTGTGCCTCTGGTAGCATGGCTAGGATAACAAGGCAATTCCTCTGGTAGCTTTAACTAGGACAACATGTCAAGTTAAACAGTACAAATACAAGAATATACAGGTATGACTCCTTTCAGGCTTGTATAAAGACCCATTATGCTGGTTGCAACCACTGGGAATAGTCCAGTTCTTAGTGTTTCAGTGGCCTCTACTACTGTGTCAGGTTCACCCCCTTGTTATTCTTCCAATCAATGAAGAGGACTAACTTGGACTCGTACAGGATGGATTACACTACATGAAGGAGAATTCTCCATAGTAGCTGGCAGTGGGGAAGAATTATGGTGGAAGGAATTTGTATTTTATTATCCCCTATGTGTATCTTTAGATAGAATTAGTTCCAGTAAAGTATCACAAGGTTATTGTATCTTTGTAAGTACTTTTGTTATGGTCCTGTTGGAAGGTTGGACAATGTGAAGTAATTATTTAATGGAACACAAAGGTGTCTGGAGCCATCCTCATCCTTGCCAGCAGCATTTCATCCAGGGAACATCAGAGGTTAGAAGCAAGAGATATGTGAATTGATGAACTTAATGGGTGTTAATAAGAAGAATGTCACCAAAAAGAAGTACCAAAAACAGGTGAGTCGACATAACAAATCACAAGAAGTACAGAAGTCTTATAGTACGAAGACTTTACTGTCTCTAAACACAGCTGAAGTGGAGTAAAATCATACTGTCCACAAATGATACGATGTAGGTCTCAACAATGTACAGACTGTAGAGAATATCCAATCACCATTCCAGGCAACTGAAATAATGGAGAGGAAGAGGAGGTCTGGAACATAAACCAACCTGTTCTGTGAAAAAAGATCCAGAAAGTGTTTACAGTAAAAATATCAGATTGACATTTCCTACAAGGAGAAAAAGAGAAAATATATCTTATGAGAAATATGAGCAGGTAGCCAAAGAGAATTTCTGAGGGCCCTCACAACAAAGGTTCTAATCTGAAAGAGGAACTGGAGAAAAAAAAAAGCCAAACACGAGGTATAAAAGGTGCTCTGAATCCATTGATTGCATAAATGGACTACTTTAAAAAACCAGATAAAATAAAACAAGGGAAATAATATGATTCAAAAATACACTTGCATTGAAAAACCACAATGGCTCATGGCCAACAAGAGTGAACATGAACATAGGCAACTTTTCAAGGACAATTTAAAAAAACACATGAAGATGAAAGATGGATGTCTAACATTGAAGTAAGAACTTACAAGATGGAAAAATGACTTGTTGATCACTAAAAGAATGGAAACCACAACTGAGTTAGCTAAAGAAGGTGACAAAAAAAAGTGGAAGCATAGTGTTGAGAAAAGTTGCAAATGCATCAAAAAGAGGATATCCATAGTGGAAACAAATAACCACTAAAATACCAGGGGGAGATGTAAGAAGTATTTTTGTTGGAAGGACTTAAGTCTTTGTGAAACAGTTCATCCACTAATAATTTAAAAGCACCAAGCATATGGCAGGCTAACAACCAGCTGCTGTAGTAATGGGCTCAAAAGAGGAATTTTAAAGTGAGAAAGCAGAAATCTTGAAAACAAGCTAACTCGCTGTTGATAAACATAAGAAATATAAAACACGAAGGAAGATAGGGACATGCCTGTTTAATTTCTAACAGCTTGAGAACTTTGGTGTGGCAAGACCACTTCTTTGAAGGCCAAAAAACAGGAATAATGATGTTCAACACCATACTTTACCATGGTGAGGTGAAAAGTGTAAAAGCCTAGTACTCACAGGAATTAGCTAGTGGATGCTGCGAGGGTTCTTGAGCTTCGTGATGGCTAGGCTGTTATGAGAGTCACAACAGGAAATAAACACAAGACAAGGAACAGAATTGGCTGCAGTATTTTACAAAATCTTCTTGAAAGAAGGGGGACAAAAAGATAAGATTAATGGAGTTGAACTTGAGATGGAAATGTATCCTAAACAAAGAAATCCCAGAAACAATTAAACTAAATTAGCTGGGCAGCTACTGAGAAACAATGATGCCAGTAGAACAGACAGGGTGTGATTTTTTCCTGTTGAGGTATTGGATTCATGATGCAAAAATTCAGAAAAAAAAGGAAATAAAAAGATTGCTTAAAAGTAAAACAAGCAAAAAATACAGATGAACAGACTAAAAGAAAAAAAGATTGAATGTAGAAAATTCGATTCGCAAGCGTGAAGAAGAGATTTGGACAACAGAAGAAATGAACTCAAAGAGATTTGGACTCTTAGAATAAAGGAAGATTTCTGACTATAAGTCACAGAAAGTGAATCTAGAGGTTATAAAGAATGTTGAAACTAAGAGTTTATCTAAGGTTGAAAAACAAATAAATCTACAAGTACATGAAGATTGGGTGCAAAAAGAGGTAAAACATTCTTGAGGTAACAAGGTTGCTCGAGAACTAGTGGACTAAGATAAAATGTGTCAGATACTTGAATTACCAGCAGTAGTAAAGGACAAAAGTGAAGTTCCCCAATCCTTAATAGGAGGAGAAGAGGTCAAAGTATAAGCAGGCTGTTTAAAGAGTTGGTCAAATTTAAAGAAGACTCAACAGGAGCTAGTGAATTATGAATGAGGCAATGAGTCCTGATTATATGATTAAGAATGTAAGATAGAACAAACCACTTTCTCAACATGGGCTCAGTCAATTTGACCAACCATGTAACATTTTTATAGATGTAATACTGCTCACTTTCAATCTATTGTGTATATCTTTACAAAATTTGGCAGACTTTCAGTTAACATTATAAAGCATTCACATACAAAAAAAATCATATGTTTTAGCGAAGTGTTTTTAATAAAATAAATATTTGTCCACAAACGTATTAAGCATTTGTACTGAATAGTTTGTGTGCAAAGTAATTTTCATGTTAAAATTAAAAATACTTTTCTTATCTCAAATCTATTTTGTGTATTCTTTAAAACATCCTAAATACATTTTTTTAAAAGTAAACTTTATATGTTATTTCTTATGTTTTCTACCCTAACTCAAAACAGGATTGGTTAATTTGATTTACCTTGTAACCACCAAAAAAAGAAGAAAGAAATACATCTAATTTATGACCAAAGACATCAAATGATGATGACCAAAGAAGGTCGAAACGTTGTTCGCTCCTCTACATAAAAATTTTCTCAAACCAAACCAGCAGTTTTTACGTATATATGTTCGTATTTTTACATTTTAGTTACTTTTATTACAATTAATAAAAATTACTGGCCCAACCCTATACTTTGCTGTTGATTATCAAGGACATTTAAGCCTACTTTTTTATACTAATGTAAGCAATGCACCAAAGAACAGACTGATAAAGTACAAAAGTGGACAACTTCTCTAACAATTTTTCTTGTGCTTTCTAACTATGCAACAAGAGCCTTTAGAAATTCATCCAATCTAGTCATTAAGTTTCTCATGAGAAAGTTGTTCATCTTCTGAGTGAAACTATCATCTATTCATAACATAACATCATATGATATATCACTTGATAGATGAAGACCTTGACTTTTGATGCTCACTGGTAATTAAATGTAATACAGAACTATTAACATATCCTGAAAGAGAGGATGTGACTGGTAGATATAACAGAAAGGATCTGCTTTTCTATTGATAGCTCTGTAACAAACAAAACAAAATTGAAGACTATAAAAACTATGGTTTGCCTGAGAAATGACAACTGTATATTGAGTAATCTACATTTAATTTCTCACTTTTTCAAAACGTTGTGTAAAATTTACAGAAGACAAGGTGGCTATGGAAAATTGTCACATTTCACCACTAGGGAAAATTCAGAAACTTTAAAAATATTTCCTTACAGAATTAAGAACTAAAAACCTGTACACTATTATTATATGTATTATTAGCTGATTGTTTACACCATATTAATTGGTATAACATAAATAAAAGTAGTTCAATACAGTGTTGAATTAAATCTGGTATTTTGTTGTAAAGGAAAAAGGGTTAAAGGATTCATCTACTTAACCCTTTCCCTATGGGTTAGATATAATATACACAAATTCGTCTACACATTTGTACATATTGAGTATTTACACTATAACTTGACACAGCATGTGCGACATCACAAAATTTGATAAACGTTTAGCAAATAATTCACAAATTTTTAATGCAATATTTTTACTAAGGATTTGTTTGTGAAAATAGTCTGAATGCAAAGCAATTTCATGTTTTGATTTAAAAATCTGAAATATTAATTGTATAATCTCTAAAAACTCCGAAATATATTTCAAATGTTTGTTTTCAGTAAAACTTTATGTTATTTGGTATATTCTAAGAATGTGAGATTTGTCACTTAACCAACCTAATAAGTATCACAAAAAGATTAGAAAATAAGTATAAATTATGATTTTTTCATGCTAGAACTACACATCATAACACAAATGTTTAGTCTGAGCAGCTTATGTCCATTATTGTGATATATATTTATTTATCTTTTATAATACTGACTTTCCAGTCATGCCTAGCTTACATTACATAGCCTGCATTGATGTGGTGCATGTGCACTCAGGTCATATAACCAGTAACATAAAACTTACCTTTAGTTTTCCTTGTCTTGGATATGTTTTAGTGGACTTGTATTTTGTAATATACAGTCACGTTTAAATTATTACTATTTAGAAATAAATTAATAAACTTATTTTTCTTAAAATATAGAACAATAAATCAAGAAGTAATAAACAATTTCTCTTCTCACTATGACTTTTATACTTTGTGGTTGCTGAGTCTTTTAAAATTTCACACATGGAGGATATCAATTTTTTTAGGTTTTTGTATATGCAGTTCAATAAAAGAAAATCATAAATAACTACACTGATACCATACAATTCCACTATAATTTATTAAGTTTAGTAACTAAGATTTATTTAGATTTTAAAAACTACAAAACTTCAGACTAAAGACACAACCTATGTCCTTCAAAACTTGGATTGAAAGTGGTAGACTTTTCACTGATTAAAACAGCTGAGAAACCCACTAAAGCAACATTCTAAAATGTTGTTTAGTTATTCACGTTATATACTATAGTAGAGTATATAAGGTACCATTTCAAAAAGTGAAAAGAGTTGAACAGGCCCACTAGGTATGATTCAGTATACAAGTTATATCTCATCAAAATAAAAAGATACGAGGTTCTTATTTTATATTCTAGCTTGTTAATATTAGTAATTTGAGTTCCTAATTTATACCAAACTATAGACTTAATATTTTGATGTCACAAACATCTAATTGTAATTAGTGCTGTATTGAACATACCACATGACTCGCTAAAATCTATATTTAGATGTTTCTTTTAATATTTACTTTTTAAATTAAAAATTTAACTCGTATATAATATTAAAGCTTGAATTAATCTACAATTTGATTCCAAACTTATTGACATAGTCATAAAACAGTAGTTCAATAAAATTTTCAATGCAAGTCAGAAAACGTGATATGGCCTTTGACCACTGACCCCTTGCAAAAGGGTTAAATAAAGCTTTGATGTGCTTACAAACATAGTATCAAATAGCTTGATTTCAAGTGATATATGTATACGTGCTTATACGGGTGCTAAGCAAAGTTTATTTGCAGATACAAAATATTTGAAATTGGTTGGTCTGTCACCTATCCACCAAATATACAAGGTTATCACAGTAATAGTATTTTCAAAAGCTTGGTGTTTTTGGGTTACAAAGACTGTTCTCCTGAAACCAGCTTCATTAACATTAGTTAGTGCTCATTTTGCTGATTTATATATCCAGAATGGTTTTACTATAACATTAATACCTTATGCATTTGTATCTTATTTAAATGTTTGTTTTCACCTTATTGTATCTTATTCAATAAGATAAGAGCTGAATCAGGAACATAGATACAAGAATGTTAATTAGTGAGATACAATGAGCTGAATCAGGAATGTGGATACAAGAATGTTATTCAGTAAGATACAATGAGCTGAATCTGGAACATGGATACAAGAATGTTATCATTTTGATTTTTTTTAATTTCTTAATTTTTCTTTAAAATTCTTTTGATCAAATATAGATTGATTATTGTATTTTGTCTAAGCTCTATGCAAGGGTGATGTATAATACTTTTTTCAATTATACTCTATCACAGCCTATTGAACACTTGTCCTGAATCTTGTGGTTTGATTATGTAAAGACATCAAAGTAATACAAGAAAAAACAGTAACTTTTTAAAGGCTTTAACTGAAAATCATATTGAATTTGAAATTTAAGTGCAGCACAAAAAGATCCTTTATTCAAACAAAACACCCATAGAAAAAATATGAATAAACACTACAAGGGATAGGATGAACTTTTACTATACACCAAGTGTTCAAAGTACACTATATAGGATATGGAACAATCTTGTTGGTGGAAATACATACTATATAACAGATTAATTGTAGAGGTTACAGCTCATCCAGAGGCTCTGCAACTCATTTTAGAATCAATGCTGAAGTACTCTTTGTAAAAAAAGTGAGTAATATGGTCTGATACTGTTAGTCTAAAATATTGTATGCAATGAGTAACACTTTGACAGATTTATTATTAGAGAATGCACTAGCACTCTATGTAAGGATGGTTCCACCACCTATACTAAACCAATACAAAAGTTATCTGGATTTTCTTTTCTATGAGTCATCAAAAGCTAAACATGAAGAGCTACCTGGCATAGTTGCTCTATCTCTAATGTATATGGCAGCTATCCAGAGTGTTTCAAAGTTTAAATCTGGTGAATATTCAAACTGAGATTTCATATTTCTCTTCCTAAACAGAATCAGCACCAACCTATTTCTAGCAGTAACTATAATTTATCATCATCTGACAGAACAAAAGTGTCATCATGATTTTGACTTCCTATTTAATTATTATTATTCCATATAAAATTTATAAAGATTTAGAATCAACTTGTAATGAACATATACCACCTCATAAATACAACTTGTAATCAACATTTACTACCTCATAAATAAAACTTAAACAAGTATTTAAAAAGAAAAAACTAAATAAAGAAAGGTACAGATGACTGACTACTGAGCTTGAAAAAAAGACAGGATTGGAATGGGCATATCACTTGGTCTGGCTAATAACTGCATAATAATCCTTATATTACTGGCTCCCTCAAAAGCAGAACAAATAGAAATAGAATTTCCAACCGTGAAATTTTATTCAATTGTAAATTAGTCATAAAACTAGTATTCTAAGGTTAACAAAAGATAAGTTATGGTCATGAAAGCTGAGATTGTGTTCAAACACTGAGCTTTCAATAGACAGAGTGTGGAAGCCAGTAATGTAAGGATGTTATTCTGCATGTAAAGTTGACACAGCTCAGTCTGCTGTGTGATTAGCCAGGTCAAGTGACATGCTCAATTCAATCCCTATTCTGTTTCATGTCCTTTTTACAAGCTTAGTAGCTAGCCCTACACAGTTTTCTTTACAGCAGTCATTTTTCCTTATACTTCTTTAAATATATGTGCATATAATATATCTATAATAACCTTTTATATTGAGTTTCAGTCACAGAGAAACAACAATGCTGTTCCTCAGATCATACAGGCTTCTGCTGAGTAACAAAATCTTACCTTTGAGAATATATCCTTTTCTGGTCTCTAATTTCATCATTGTAATGTTCTCCTACATTATCATTATACAGGTGTACTATGTCTAAAAGGCCAGAACTGTCAAAAAATAATGTAAACAGAACCAGTAAAGCAGGTGAAAATGACTTCTAAAACCATAAGAGAAACACACAAACTTAGATGAAATGATTCCCTTCAATATTATATATGTGCTTTCAACAAATTGAATATTTTTATTATTATTTCATAATGTTTACTTTCTTTCCTTCTAAAACATTTACAAAACCAAGGGAAAAAAAGTTTATGAAAGTTGAATCTTTTTAAAGGAATACTAGAAAGTGACCATGAAACACCAAATCAAAACAATATAATGGGAGTGATAGGTGCAATGCTTTAGAACACAAATTGGTTAATGATAAAAAACAACAGGATATTGTACTAACAGCTTACATATTGTTTATTAGTTCAAACATTACAATGGTAAGTTGCACTATAAGTGTTCATGTTGTTACACAATGAAATGTTACAATAGTAAATTGCACTAAAAGTTTCCACGTTGTCACACAGTGAAAGTATTACAATGGTATATTGGACTAAAAGTTTCCATGCTGTTGCATAATGAAAACAGTACAATGGGAATTAAATATTAAAAAACAAACACTTTCTATGTGAACTGGTATTTTGGATTCAAAATTATGTAGCTAATTTCTTACTTTTGTAAGGTTTTCTGGATGTAATGAAGATTGTTCATTCGAAAAATAGCCTTAAGATAAGGGTCATTGTATGATTCACTCTTTGTTGTTAGAGCCAGTCCGAGGGCTGATAAGACTCTGTCTAAAGAACACAAACAAATCACACAAATTCATAAATTAATATAATATTTGTCCACCTAAACCTTAAAGTAGAGGTGTTTCTACTTTTTCTTTATATCTAATTTTCTTTTCACTTTCTTCAAAGAGACATAATCAATTCTTATTCATCCATTTCCACATAAATAACTTTTGAAAAGATTCAACAACAATAAACAAAGGAATATCTACACAAGCAATAAAAACATTAAGGGACTACTAAGCCTAACAAGGTTAATGTCAAATGCTTGAAGGAGGTATGATAATTGATCCATTTTAAATTTTTTGATCCACACGACTATAAATCTAATAAACATATTTTAAAAGGCACTGAAAACTTCACAAACTTGCCAGCTTATATATATCATGACATGGTTTTTACAAACAAATACACTAGAACATCCAACCATATAAATTTCTCTAAAGTATGAACCAATGATTTGATGAACTTACAGATATACTGGGCCAGAGCAAGTTTACTTGGATCTTTAGCTTCTCTCGCAGCTCCAATATCAGAAACTGTTAAAACTGATCCCAACATGTCAGTATAATCTAGTAGTTGTTCTAGCAGCATCATCACCTGCATTATAACAACCTGAAACTCTTAGTAGTGATTCCAACATCTCAATATTATATTGTAATTATGTTATCATCTGTACAATAACAACCTAAAACCATTAGCACTCACCCTAACATCTGAAAATAATATTGTAATTGTTATGTAATCTGTAGAATAACAACCTGAAACCATTAGTACTAACCCTAACATCTTACAACAATATTCAGTGATGACAAGGAAACTCACTCGTGAGAGAAAACAGAAATGCCAACTATTTCAAATGACAGTGTAATGATTGTAGACAGAGCCCTTTATCATTTGCAGCTACTAGGCCTGACCAATGTCTCTGCATGAATCAGAAGTTCATCAGTTAGAGGGAAATGTTTCATCATGTAATTTGTAGCTGCAATATAGTATTTTTTAACACTGGTGTAGAAGCTGATCAGGTACAGATCTTTTTCATATTTAACAATGTATTCCTTGGCAGCATTTCCAACAGAAACTGCCTCATCAGATTTGTGTAAGGATTCATTGTTGTAGTCAAGTTCAGTGATGTTGCCTTCAAGATATTCTGGCTTGATGTATCTGACAAGTATATTTTTAACTTGTATAATCAGAGTTCTATGCATAATGTGTATGCAAGGTTCTTCTCTTTGCACTATCAAATTGGCTTGCTCAAATAAAGGAATTGCAAACTGAAGAAAAAGACAAGATAACAAGTTCATTTTGTTGTCCAAGAAAACTGTTAACTTATCTAACTTGTTATGCGCATAACTTTTCTTGGTTACTTCCTTGCTAGCTTTCATTTTCTTCTCTTTTTTCATTGATTGTCTCTTCTTTAGTTCAAGGTCAGACTGCCTAAACATATATTGAGTTATATCAAATGTTTCTTTGCTTTTGGAGACGTCTTGTGTCCCTGTGTAGCTGAGATGGTGTCTTGACTGTGTTCCTGTGTGGCTGAGAGGATATCTTGACTGTGTCCCTGTGTGGCTGAGAGTGTCTTGACTGTGTCCCTGTGTGGCTGGGAGAGTGTGTCCCTGTGTGGCTGGGAGAGTGTGTCCCTGTGTGGCTGGGGGAGTGTCTTGACTGTTAAAGTATTGCTGTCTGACTGAGCTGCACGTTTAGATCCTTTTGAATCTAGTTTTTCCTTTTCACAGTGAAAATACTTCTTCAATGGCTTCCATATGTCCAATATTCTGTTGAGGCACACCCCAAGTGATAGCCATCTTGTGTTGACAAGTTGTAGAATTTTTCTTGTTTCTTTGTCATACAATCCTTGAAACTTTTTTGAAATGTTGTTTTCTGCTACCACCTTTGTCCAGAAAATAGTCGATATCTATCAATAAATCAGAAACTGGGCAGGGCAGTTCTCTGGAAGCTTTCTGGGCAGCAATATTCATGAGGTGACAGGCACAGCCCATGAAGTAAATGCTCAGCTGTTGTCTTGAGATGTGTCCCATCACACATTTACCTATACCAGACAAAACTGAGGCATTGTCTGAAGAAAAACTAAGACAGTTTTCCCATGGAATTTTCTTCTTTGTCAATTCGTGGTCCAAAATCTTAAAACTATTCTCTCCTGTTGAAACTTCTTTCCAATCCACCATTGTTAAAAGAGAACATACAATTTTTCCAAGCAAAGTGTCAAGATATCATACAACCACTGGATGCAGTTTTGAGTCAGCCATGTCTGTGGATCCATCTGTGGCTAAACTGTAAACACTGTTAGTATGCATGCTTGAAATCATTTTGTCATCTTCACAACCCAACATTTGTACAATGGCTGTAGTTTTGGTTCTAGCACAGCCATATTTTTTCGCTATATCAGGAACATTTTTCTGAATAGATGTCCTGCATGATCGGCTGGCTACAGCTAGGGCTAAATTATGAGCAATGACAAATTGCATGATCATCACTTCTGCATTTATGGTTTCATATTCTGAATTCTTATTCATAAATGTCGTTATCTGCATCGTTTTTGTCTTCACCTCAGCCTTTTGTTGGTGAGATGCTGATTTTGTATGTCTGGAACAATTGTTTATCCGTCATGTGCCAAAGAAAAATCGATGTGACAAACTGTACAAAATGCATGACTGTCACTGACTTTTGATGCAATGACTGGATATTTTGCACTATACTCTTTCCTAAATTTTTGATTCACAGTTTTAGTCCTTTTAGATTTGCCAGAAACAAGACAATCTGGTGAACCAGGCCTCTTTATTTCTACATTGTGAATGATCGCATTGGTGTTTCTATGCCACTTAGAAAAGAGAAATACCCATCTACGTGAGCTGATTGGCTGACAAGCACTGATGACGTAACTATGGATTCCCCACGTACCCAGTATGGAGAAGTACCTCACTCAAACTATTGGTAGACGTCGAGATACAAATATTTTTTTATTATTTCAAGCACAAACATGATTATCATAAGTAGCCATTTGGACTATGTCTTTTATTTGTTATCAAAATTTAGTTGTATCTCACTAGAAATTTTCTTTTCACCCCTTTCAAGCCCTGGGGGAACAATTTATCACTTTATCGTATAGGCCTATATAATATATAATAATTTGGGAGTTGCAACAAGTCATAATATTTGTCTGTATGAGTGTATAGTCGTAATGTATATACCAAAATTATAATGATTACACTCAAATCATAATGGTTGGCATCTCTGGGAAAATATATATGTAAAAACAGCTGGTTTGGGTTGAGAAAATTTATTATGTAGAGGAGTGAACATTTCGACCTTCTTCGAACACTGTAAATCAGATAAACACAACATAACCATAGAAAACACCCAAATACTAAATAAAGAAACAAACATAAACAAATGCAAAATTAAAAAAGCCTTACTTATACAACAACTCAAGCCCAAAATAAACTAACACAAAGGAACACCTTTATACCTATATCAATAAATATAATCAAACATTTAAGCATGCCCTCTACATTCCTACACTCAGTTACACAACCTCCTTCAAACATGTGGTCAGTTATCAGTCAGTTACCTTTCTTTCTTTGTGAACCTGACAATGACCAAAGAAGGTTGAAACGTTGTTTGCTCCTCTGCATAAAACCCAAACCAGCCATTTTTTACAAGTATACTTAAACAATATTGTTATTGTTATGTTATCTGTAAAATAACAACCTAAAACCATTAGTAATAACCCTATCATCTCAATATAATATTGTAACTGTTACGTTATCTATCGTATATCAACCTGAAACCATTACTGCTAACCATAACATCTCAATATAATATTATAATTGTTACATTACTACCTGCTAACCATAACATCTCAATAAAATATTATAATTGTTACATTACTACCTGTTGTATAACAACATGAAACCATTAGTACTAACCCTGACATCTCAAAATAATATCGTAATTGTTATCTGTAGAATAACAACCTGAAACCATTAGTACTAACTCTAACATCTCAATATAATATTTGTAGATTTCAAACATTACAAACTTCAGTGAATTCACTTCTGATGTTGGTATTTCTGTGATGACATTAGATATTGTTGTTCGGAAAAACTCACGTGTGAAGAATAGAGCTAGCTAGCATTCCCATCAAGTAAAATGTATCAACATAAAATTAATTTCCTCATCATGGACCTGGAACACCAATAAAATATTCAAATGCAGACCAGATATACAACTGAATGTTATTTGCGAGATTGAAAATTTTTGTAATAACCACTAATATTAATTGTATCCTTGTTTGTATATTAAAATGTGTGTTAATAAAGAAAACTGTGTATCAACCTTGTTGGCAAATATATATTTGACATATATTGACATTTAATTAACTTCTAAATTAAAATTTCTGGTTAATTGAAAGCGTAATACATAACCCACAAACATAATACATTAGAGACCCATCTGAGTTAAATTGTAATATGTAACATAATAAACTGGGGGGCTCATGTCTGAGATCCAAATGAGAGACAAAATTTGATATAAAATTCAAATCATAATTCAATCTATATTTAGCAGTGTCAACAGGATTTGATCATGTCTGATTATTAAGGTTTGCTTAACTCACCCCCCTCCCTCCAAGAACTAGAAAAATATAACGAAAGTGAATTGCTCAAAATTACCAAAATTTTAAAACCAGAAGTGAAGAAATCAACGAGAAAAAATGAACTAAAAAACAACATATAATCAAAATAGTAGTTGATGATTTGTTTTCTGGGGAAGCATTAGGGGAATATTCATGTGTCTCCACTAGCCAATCAAAGCTGAGTGATAAAGATAAGTTAGAAAGCCAATTAAAATTCAAACAAATTGAGTTTGAATAAGCTTGTGTCAAAGTTCAAAGAAAATGTCTAGATGCCAAATATGCCTGGACTGAAGACAAGGAAGAGCAAGCCCATACAGGAGTGAAAAGAGAAGGTAAAACATCTTAAGGATACACAAGCCCATATGAAAGCCAAGAAAGAAATAAGACTGAAAGAAATGGAAATTAGACTCAACTCTAAACAAAGTGACATCTTTGAAAGAAAATTGTGTATCAATTAACATTCAATTAAGTTTTAAATTAAAATTTCCTGCTATTTGAAATTGTAATACATGAACATATACATAACATAATAAATAGAAGACTTGTCGATGATAAATATGTGACACTGTAACTTGCCGACAATAAATACGTGACACTGTAACTTGTCCACAATAAACTGTAGAATCATTAAATGTGTATTAGCTCTTGACCATCATGGCCTTCAGAAATTTGCACGTTTCTCTAGATTTAAACTTGACTTACAGTGATTTACATTGGTTATTTCCAACTAAGTTCTGTTTGGCTCTATTAACTGTAGAAAGACCTCAAAATATACATTAAACTTTGTTAAAAAGGCTAGAGTCCTCTCAATTGTTTCTGTTGAATAATAGAGACATTATGCAGATAAAAAAAAAGCTAAAAAGTGAAACTTTTCTGTGCCTTATGATGCCAGATGTCATCTTATTGAATACCAAAAGAGAGACGAGAATTTTGAGCAGTTTTTTACGAATTGTATGTTTAAAACGAAGAAAATATAAAAGTATTAATACAAAAAAATGAGAAAACTTATTTCTTTAAAATCTTTAAAGAGGTCCATTATTCTGTTCTTATAAGTAGCCTCTGGTAAATACATTATTACTTTCTGAATTCCATGAAATAATGTTTTTAAATTTGATTAAACATAATTCATTCAAGTTTGTTTTAAGAAAAGATCAAAGTGCAAAATAGTTTTCTCCTTTACTGCTTCAGTTATATGTTTTTCTTGAAATCTAAAAATATTTCATAATACATATTTCTTTAAAGATACAACAAAAAAACCCTGTAATATTAGATTTTGATTTCTAATTTTAAAGTCTTTTTACACTGTTGTAAAGCTGTATTCTCTCAGTATGTATTGTTTGCCTTTGTTTTGATTTTAAAAATCCTGCACTTTCTTTCACTGCATCTCTAAAGACTAGCATACAATAATTACTAAGTTTTATCTTAATTATGAACTAAAAAGCTTCATTTGGTACTTTTAAACCCAGTTCATAATCACTTGTATATTTTTTTTGTAATTTACTTGTTGCTGATTCTGTTCCTCCATTCATGTAGTTAATTCTACTCTTTCTACATTACGCCTTATCAGCCTAATATAGTGGCCTTGCTGATGAAATTAAAACTAATAAAATTGAGTGTAAAATGATTTAACTAAATCTACTCTACCTTATTAAAAACAATAATCATTTACTTTTGTATTATAGCCTTACATCATAATTAAAATGAAATATGTAATAACAAAGTAAGTTACCTGTGAACTTCAAGAAAATGTGAACGATAAATGTGGTAAAAATAAGTGAAAGATATCTTTCTGTTACTACATATCACCTGGGTAAACTTTTATTTTGTTCACATTTTTGCAATGTTGACTAATACAGCTAAATAGAACAAAGAAAGTTAAACAATTTATTAATTTAAAAGTTAAATCATTTAACTGAGAGGCAGATAATTAGATCACAACTACAGACAATGTAGAAAAAATGATTAGATAAAATCAATATTACATTGAAGTTCAAACTGGTGTCATTTTGTTCAAACAACTTCAACATTACTTCTAGAGGGCTGTATGTGGGTTAAAACTGGTGTCATTTTGTTCAAACAACTTCAACATTACTTCTAGAGGGCTGTATGTGGGTTAAAACTGGTGTCATTTTGTTCAAACAACTTCAACATTACTTCTAGAGGGCTGTATGTGGGTTAAAACAGGTGTCATTTTGTTCAAACTATTTCAACATTACTTCTAGAGGGCTGTATGTGGGTTAAAACTGGTGCCATTTTGTTCAAACAACTTCAACATTACTTCTAGAGGGCTGTATGTGGGTTAAAACTGGTCTCATTTTGTTCAAACTATTTCAACATTACTTCTAGAGGGCTGTATGTGGGTTAAAACTGGTGTCATTTTGTTCAAACTATTTCAACATTACTTCTAGAGGGCTGTATGTGGGTTAAAACTGGTGCCATTTTGTTCAAACAACTTCAACATTACTTCTAGAGGGCTGTATGTGGGTTAAAACTGGTGTCATTTTGTTCAAACTATTTCAACATTACTTCTAGAGGGCTGTATGTGGGTTAAAACTGGTGTCATTTTGTTCAAACTATTTCAACATTACTTCTAGAGGGCTGTATGTGGGTTAAAACTGGTGCCATTTTGTTCAAACAACTTCAACATTACTTCTAGAGGGCTGTATGTGGGTTAAAACTGGTGTCATTTTGTTCAAACTATTTCAACATTACTTCTAGAGGGCTGTATGTGGGTTAAAACTGGTGCCATTTTGTTCAAACAACTTCAACATTACTTCTAGAGAGCTGTATGTGGGTTAAAACTGGTGTCATTTTGTTCAAACAACTTCAACATTACTTCTAGAAGACTGTATGTGAGTTGACACTAGTCCTGCTTTATTCAAAGTATTTCAACTTTAGTCCTAGGGAACTATATATGCTGTATAACAATGAATAAAGAAACAAAAAGGAAAAAAATGAAAAACTTATAAACACTAATGTCTTTGTTTGGAATCATATTTGGGGTATTTTTTAATTTTTATGTATAAAATTGAATAATAAGTGTTTACCATTGAATTAATATTAACTTTGGAACATTTAATAAAATATATGGAACAACTCCAAGTATATTTTCTACAATCTTATTTAATATAATGATACGAATTTGCCCTTGGGGCAGCATGCACAGCCAGGTGCTGTACAGTTAATCTTTTTTGAACTTGTATTATTTTTACCTGAAATGTTTTTTAAAGTTTGTTAAAGGTACATGAGGTTTGGCTATGACTGAATTGATATACAATGATATATGCTTTATTTTAAGGCTTCACACAGACTGATAATTACTACTTTTATCACATATAAAAACCTTGACTGTAAAGAAACATTTACAGGTGTAAAACTCACATTACTATTCAACTCATGAACAGTTCCATCTTTAGGTAGTTTAGTATCGGGATCATTCTTAATGCTGTCAATAAATTCTTCCAAGGCTTTGTGAATCTACAAGACACCATTCAAATTTTGTTAATGATTTGTATCGTTAAAGATGTTATTAAAGTTTAGATTCAGCAAACACTCAAAACATATTACTATAAAGCAATTTTGTTATTATAAATGTTGAGATGACTTGATTGGATAACTTTTATTATAAATGTACAATATTTGGATAAGATTTTGTCATAATTGGGTACCCAATGAACTTTATGTTAGTTAAACTGTTTCAAAACTTTTATTTCCTAAAAATTGATTTTTTTGGTATCAAGTTTCAATTCATCTCCTTATTGCTGTCTAGTTGTCTATAGAATATCACATCACATACTGTACAGTCAACAAACATGATGTGGTTTTTACTTCTTGGTGTCTGCATTTAATAAAGATAAAACAGACTAATCACTGCACATCAGCTTGATTTAAACCGCCCAGTGTCAATGTGCTAACATACTTTTATACATGCAAAGAAACAACCAAAGATGCAAGATAATAATAAATATTCAATAATATTTCTTCACCACACATTCTTCACTTGAACATAGTATGAACTAAAGAACAGTTCTCACACAATAATTATAAAACATAGTTACAACCATACTTGTTATAAGACATTACATTTCTAAACACTACATTCTTTAGACAGTCATTATAGAACTTTACAGGCTGGCTAGGATACAAAACACTATTTATGTAACCCATTTTTATGATAATTTTTACAGCGTAAATGTCTTTTACAAGCTGGTAAAGAATGACTATATTTATACTCAACATAAGATAGTAGTATTAGGCCTAGTATATTTTTAAGCTCTACTAAATTCTTTAATCTCTCAGAGCTGTCAATAATTAGAAGTATGTATGATAACAAGATTCAATTCATAGCTTTTCAGGCTGACTGCAATACCAAAAAGACTAATTGTCATAACACTATTTATACAAACCATTTTTTACAAGAGAATTGTTATGGTGTAAATGCCTTTTATAAGCTGTCATCTGACAGTGATATATGACCCCAGCATCATTTTAAAATTCATTTTGGTGCATTCTATTGTGTTACATTCAAAATTTAATCAAACTACTTGTGTTTGATATAACTGACAAATGTGATCCAAAGTCCTACAACTGAATTCACTCTGAAAGATATAAATTTATCAACTCTTAAAGGTTGCCTTGTCTATCTTCTTTACTTTGCTTTGAGATCTACAACATGCATGTACTTAGTTGACTTAAGTGTATATAGTTGTTAGAAAGAGGTCAGTTTAGAGTATACTCTACTGATGGTTAATTTGAAAGTAGCACACAGCTTTTCTTATGGTGTACATGTAACTGCCATTCATACAGTTTTCTGCTTGAATGACTACAAGATCTGAAGTGGTTTTAAACCTAAATATGCTAGAGTTAGACAGTTAACTTGTATTTGGATCTTACTTTATATTTTAATAATTATGTATTGTGTGTATTTTAAAAATTATACCTGAACTGTTTAATGATTTCTATAACTTGTCCCCTGGTTCTGCAAGGTTATAAACAAGATAGTTTGTAAACCCCATTGTTTTAGCAATACGTTTCTGTGAAAAGTATGTCAAACAACTTTGTAAAGTGATATAGGCATCAGTTTGTACATGGTATTAAAACTTAACAGACAGAGAAGTTGAAAGCAATATTAAAAATAAGCCATATGTGAAAAAATAAAAGTGTGAAATTACACACAAGAAAAATGTGACTATTCTAGTGGATTTCTATTAAGAGTTCAAAGGTATGTACATATTTCCATTTGTTAATTTTAATAAACATATGATTACACTGTATGACAGTCAGTGATATAGCGGACAATATATAGATAATACAATATAAATATCTGCCTTAAAAAACTTTTTATATTCATTTATGATGTTGTATAGATTATACAAATTCATTACATTTAAAATGAATATTTTACATATAAAAATCACTTTGTAGGTAAACCATACAAAATGTGATTACAAATAACAACATAAAATAATGAATATTTATTAGAAACAGTACAAAAATCAATGTTTAATGTTTTATTTTTCTGAAACTACATGCATTTAGGAATGTTCTTGTAACATTTTAAACAATTTCATCAACTAGTTTTATTTTTGCAATAATGTATGATGAGAGTAGCAACACCTACCAAAAGAATTAGTAGCTGGTGTTAGTCTTAGGGTTAACTTATATTTTGGATATCTAACAAATGGCACTGTGTTTTGTGACGAGTTAATCTTATTGAAAGATATGGAATTTATTCACTTAGAACTGAACTTCAGTGACATAATTCAGTTCAGATAATGAGATAGGTTCTGAACATTACACTAATAATAATGTTCAAAATCATTATTGGAAGAAGGGTACAATGAAAATAAGTGACTTTAATTGATATAGGAAAAATTTAAATGTGAAAATGATATGCAGACTCAGAAAATATGAATTATTTTCTCTTCCTGGTATACCAAGAAATAAAACCAAGAAACTTTAATCACCGTATTTTCCGGTTAATAAGCCGAATCGCCAAATAAGCCGAGGCCATTTTTCAGCTCTGAAAATGAGGGTTTTTGCTTATTACCGCCCAATAAGCCGAAGCCATTTTTAAGAAGTGACAAGTTTCTTCAAAATGATTTCTTAGTCTCGTTTCAGCGTCAGCATGCATGTTGTGTTGATCATTGGCGTTCTGTAGTAAAGCAGAACGTGTCATATTGAGACAGAGATTGAATCAATATGTCATTCGTTATTGGCTCCACTCACTGTAATTAGGTAACCAATGAAATTCCAGAAACAACGTTTCACTGTAGTCTTAACGTGCTTTGCTGATGGGACAAAATTACCGCCTACGGTAATTTTCAAAAGAAAAACATTTCCTAAGAAGAAGAAATTTCCGAAAGGAGTGATCGGCCAATAAGCCGACCCCCAAAAATCAGGTCCAAAATTTAGGGCCAGAAATTCGGCTTATTAGGCGGAAAATACGGTAACATATAAAAAATCATTGTATCAAACTAGTCCTTGAAGTTTTGATACATTGGTTAAGAACATTCAAGTATTTGAATAAAGTGTCTAAACAACTGTCCTTAAGACATCTCTTGCATATACTTAAATAATGCAATGTTTTGATATATTCTAAATGTACATACAATAGTATTGAATGACCTATTTACATTATATATATTAGTTAAATTTTAGAGTTATGAATACTGATAAATACACACACACGCACACACTGGAACATAGTTATGTTGTCCACAAGACTTTAAAGCAGGACTTACTGTGGTTTGTAAATTCACCAAAAGTCCCTGAAGCTTGTTTCGGACTGCTGTAGTACACCCCTAAAAAACAATCAAAGGTATCAATTAAACAAAAAAGTTAGTTCAGACCACTGTTGTAAACCATAATGAAACATTACAAAACAATCAAAGATAAACTAAAACATGAAGGTTATTTCAGACCACTGTAGTACACCATTACAAAACATTATAAAACAATGAATTATATCAATTACAACATGAAGGTTATTTCAGACCACTATAGTAAACCATTATGAAACAATCAATAATATAAATTACAACATGAAAGTTATTTCACAACACTGGAGTACACCATTATGAAACAATCAAATATATCAATCACAATGCAAATCTTTGATATCCAAAACAGGATAATGCTGAGTAATAACACTGCACAACAATTTTGTTAGAAGTTTTGCTTCCTGGAAAGTTTTTGCTGATTGTGACAGGTACCTGGTGGGTATACACAAGTATAGTTTTGGGTTTGCTTCATCGCGTAGGAATTCTGAGAAACAGACAGTTAACTGTTTATCGGCAATAACGTATTTAATTGCGTTTATGTTTCTAATACGCTATTAGGTTCAATATAATTAAAAGTGTTTTGCTCTGGATTTTCGTTTGTATTCAATATTCAGTGCATCACGTTGCAGTGTCCAACAGTAGTCAGCAAGCATTGACGGATTCCAGTTGTCCTGATACCGTTTTTCCATTGTAGCAACGTCCTGGTGAAAGTGAAGATTTCGATGAAACGGTACGTGATGGGCAACTTTGGATGTGATTTTCGTAATCAGCAGCCAAAAATCTATAAGAAACACCCAACAGTGTTCAAAAAGCAAAAACATTGTTGTGCAGTGTAATTTGTCTCTCAATTTATGCAGGGAAAAAAAAGCCTAATTTTTTGGATAGAAAAGTACGTTATATTAAATGTTGGTAGCAGTGTACTACTTGTACTTCAGCAACAACAGAACATTTATTATAAAAAGTTTAAGATGTTTAAAGAAGGGTACAAATCTTCAATGTTTTCTCATGTTTGGCAAGCAACCCTCTGATGACTAGGATCCCCCCCCTCTTCACGAAGTAACGTTTCAAGACAGCTTAAATTGGTAATGAAAAATACTTTATGACAAGTATACAATGTTTTAGCAACCTTATGAGTACCTGATGATGATACAACTTTGTCAAAACATGTAAATTCTTGACAAATTTTATTTTTATACCCATTCAAGTCATTAGTTCTCAGATGCTGATTTCTATTCTAATTTGTAACACAAACTTGAACACATACATTTCTCTGGCACTAAGTTTCTTATTAAAATAGGGTATTTCGAATGATGAAAAATAAATAATTACCCCCAAAACATTCAATTAATTTGTAAAATATCTTGTATCAGAGCTAAAAACTGGAAACAAGACTTATAGTACTATTTACATGAAGTATAATCAGTGACATTAATTATGGTTTTCTTTGGACAGAGTAATGTATATAAATCACTAATACCAGACAACAGGTTATCTGGTTCTTTGTAAGATGAAAGTTTCGAGAAAATAAACATACAAATAGTTTTGTAGCAAAGAAATAACTTACTTTCATTTCTAATGAACTAAGAAATGTTCTTACATGTAATTGAGCATGAGAAGAAATATGGGAATATCTGATAAACAGAATAACAACCTGACAATAGTAGTACTGATCTTAAAACTTCTGATAAACAGATAAGTAAATTTAGTTGAAATTTATGTTATCATCTGTAGAATAACAACCTGACACTATTAATACTGAAGCTAAAACTTCTGATAAACAGATAACTAAATTTGTTATCTGTAGAATAACAACCTAACACCACAGGTACTGAACCTAAAACTTCTGATTAACAGATAATTAGTTTTGATCCTTCACTATCTGCAGTTTTAAAAAATAAATATAATTTTTACAGAATACCTTCTTCATCATTTTATTTTTAAGTATACTTGTGCTGCATTTTTTAAGCACGCTTGTGTTGTATTTTTAAGTACACGTATTGTATTCAGTGAAACCCATGGCTAAAGATGTTAGTTTAAGTTGAAACTATTTTATTCACAAACACTTACGTCAAAGATACGATCAAATTCTGGTTTCATGTCCGACAAGTGGCGAAGAATAGGAAACAGTGATAATGCTGCTGAGAACTCATGTCTGGCCACACATTTCTTTACTCTAGATGCTAAGTTCTGATATGAAAAAAATATTGTTTAGTATTCTCATCACAATAGTTCACTCCAGAAAAGTTAGTCATAAACAGGATGCTTTTATAAAAAAAGAAAACTTACAGAAGTGTAATACAACTAACAATTCATTCCATATATTTAATGAGATAACAGAATGTGCTGCTATGTTTTAAGAAAGAAAAATGTTTGTCACTGATATTAAATCTTTGAGAAGATAAAGCAAGCTACTAGTTACATTTTCTAAAGTATGCACTGGATATACTGAGTGAAAGTGCCACTTTGCATACCTCTCCTTCACTAATGACAGAACTCAAAGCATGACCTACGACTCTTTCAAACACAGGTTTGTGTTGTTCCTTTGTAATGATTCCTTGCATCAGTTGCAGCTCACTCTAACAGAAAGTGAAAAATCTGAGACTCTGAATTACAAAACATGTAACAAATTACCAATAAACACAAATCAGTTAGCAATGCTTTTAAACTACTTATAAATTAAAAAATCATAAATGTTTTACTTCTAGCAGTAAATCATATTTATTAAAATCAACAAAACTTAACATTTACAATTTATAATCATCAAATACAATTTTGTGGTACAATCAAGTTTATGATAAATTCCATTTTAAGAGTATCTGAATAAACATTTAAAATAGTTAAGGAAAAATCTTATTAAGATTATACACTTATACAATGAATGCTTAGTTAAAAATGTGATGTTTGTTAAACACAAACAAAATGAAAGTAAACCAATCATTGTGAACACTAAATCTGTAAACTATTAAACATTTCTGACTTGTATAATAAATAAATAAAAACCCTATAACCCAAGCACTTTGGAATGGTGGACCTTTCTTCTTCAGGGATAAACTGGAAGCCTGTATATTAGATGGTTACTCACCTCTCAGCAAAACAAAGAATGAGTACTTTGTGTTGCTACCCTGAATAAACTAGTACCTTGCAGTGCTACCATGAAGAAACTAGTACCTTGTGCCACTACTCTGAAGAGACTAGTACCTGTTACCACTACCATGAACATTTTTGTGTATGCCATTAGCCTTGAGGGAAGCTTCACCCATAGCACTCTACATATATTAACAGGTATATACTGCATCAGTCTATGAGGCAATTATCATTAGCCTACAACCCTTCACCAATAGGAGAGTGACACATCCTCCAATAGTCACCTTGAGTACATTAACATTCAAACATAGACTTATTTTTAAGGGAAAGTAAGTACACCAAAGCTAGAGAGGAAAGGCATTGAGAGAAGTGGGTATCTACATGAAACACATATTCAGGTAAAAAAAATGTTAACTTCAGAAATATTTTTTACCTCTCTGCACAATAAAGAGCTGAAACCTTACAGTGAGAAGACAGGCAGGAGGTAGATATATAACAAACATAGCATTAAAAAGGAAAGTGCCACCTGCTGGGGGGGTGATGTATCATTTAGTGAGATGCCACATACATATGAAACAGGGATTACCCAATTTAGCTGATACAGTAAAAGATATGTTCATGAACCTCCTGTGAGGTGCTGAAGTATTATGAATGTGGGTAAAGTGTAATGTTACTCAACCAGCCATTATAGCCGAGTATGAATGTTCAGAGTGGGAAGGGAAATAAATACAGACTGTTCCATATTGAAGAAATACTGATGTGAAAAGACCTGCTTCCCAAGGAGCACACATGACTCATTGCACTGGCATAACCCTTTGGTTTATATATAGCAAAGTACTTTGCTTGTTCTGAATTTTGCACAAAGCTATCTATACTAGCCATCCCTAATTTAGCAGTGTAAGACTAGATAGAAGACAGCTAGTCATCACCACCCACTGCCAACTTTTGGGCTACTCTTTTATCAACAAATAGTGGGATTGACCATAACATTATAATGCCCCCCTCACAACTGAAAGTGTAAATATGTTTTATGTGACAAGGATTCGAATCCGTGACCATCGGATTATGAGTCAAGCATCCTAACCACCTAGCCATGCTAGGCTGTAGCAAGGTGGCCTGTATATTTCAAGCAAAACCTCAAGCAACAAAAAAGTCAGGTAATAAGACAGAGATTGATTCAATCCTGACCCAGAGCATCAACTGTTATAACAGTAGATTCTAGATTTGGTCAGCAGGATAAAGGAAACTTGGTGCTGAGGGAAGTTAGTTATTGGCATATTTTCCAAGTAAAGCTAATAAGGTTATGGTGTAATGTGATTAAAAAAATGTGCAAAATGGATAGATTGTATGGAAGCTTAACAGGTATAGACAAGGACAACTAGAAGAAGAAATTAAGTAATGAAAGCTCATATCATATATTAGTTTAAGATTCAGCAAAAAACATCTGTAGAAAGAGAAGACAAACATACTTGTATAACTCAAGCATTGAAGGACAAAGGTGATATAACATGACTCTCATTAAGAAAAGAGAAATAGAAGAAAAATCTGGCCTGGAAACAGCCTTGATAAAGGTTGTCAAATGATGGAGCAGGATCAGCTGAAATAACAAAAGCAGGAGGCTGGGGATCATGGAACCACGATCAGAATGCAACCAACCACTTGCTGTACAATTGTTGTAATATCACTGATTGCCAAAGTGTCTTTTTTGCTATGAAAGTAATTCCTAGGTTGAAGATGACCTAGGAAGGTCAAAACGTTGTTCTCTACTTATCAATAAAAGCGTTAATACCCATACCAGCCATTCTGAGATACAATACACATTTTTTTCTGTTCTCAAAAGGCATACACAGCTAACAGTCTAATTGCATAAGCATGTGCACTTCAACAGATATAAATATACTTAAGAAGCAAGTAAACATTTCTGAACCATGCAATCTGTAAACCAATATTATAAAATACATAAATTATAAATGACTAAACATGTTAACTTAGTCATTCTGTAAACCATTAAACATGTCATCCCACTTTCTAACACATAATGCATGTTTTAACATATCCATACACATAAATTTCTTTAATAAATCTACGGAAATAAAATTAGTTGATTGATTGATTGATTTAGTGTTTTATGGCACAAAGCAGCTAGGCTATCTGCACCAAACATCCAGTAAAAAGGTAGAAAAAATTAAATGTAGTAAAATTTGTAAAAGTAAATGAAGGTAAAAACAAAACAGCAATTAAAAACAGAAAATTGCATAAAACCAATGTTGACATCCAGTCTATAAAGTTGTAAAGGACTTCCTGTAGCAGAATGGTAATGATCATAACCCACCAAGAAGACTAACAGGCAAGTACTAGAACCACCGTCAGTCACCTGAAGTTGGTCTTTCCAGTCCTGGTTCCAGGTTGTGTGTCATTATGGCCAGTACCAAAAGATAAAGTAATAAAAGTTTAAAAGACATGCAGCAAAACTGTAATAACAACTCGCCAGGACGACTAACAGGTAGTTCAAACAGCAGCATTAGTCACCTGAAGTTGGACTTTCCAGTCCTGGTGTCGAGTTATTTAATGTTCTGGCCATTTTCCAATTTCAAATTGAACTAGAGAGAGATTGAAACTTTGAAAAGGGAACCACAATTAAAAATGTGTAATGAATAAATATCCAACACTTAAATGAGATTAAAAAGATTAATGGCCATTAAAAAACTAAAAACTTTATCAAGGTGGACAGTGTCACCATCACCAATAACACTGCCCAATGTTACAGATTGACCCTGGGAAAAAACATGTTTAAAATAGTGTTATCATTGAGAGTTGTAACGATGGCAAGAAAGTAAAATGTGGCTTACAGTGATTTGAGTGTTACACAAACTACACCCTGGTGCAACAGTTCCAGACAAAAGAAAATGATGAGTTAAAAAACTGTGACCAATGCGTAGTCTAGTTAGAACAACTTCCTCCTTCCAAACCTTACGGAAGCTAGTGGCCAAAGCCCAATATAGGGTTTTATTTGAAAAAGCTTGTTGTTGTATTGCTCACTCCAAGTGAACTGCCAGCTGGAACAGAGCCAAATACAGGACCACAGTTCATTTACGGAATAGGCACAGTCGTGATAGTGCCTGAGCAGATAGATTTAGCTGCCATGTCTGCAAGCTCATTCCCCGCAAATACCAACATGGTATCCAGGAAAACTGAATAGAAGTAGCAGAGAAATGGGCTAGTCGGTTTTGAATATCAGCGAGAACAGGGTGTAAGCCAACGTGCAGTGATTCCAGGGCCAGTAGAGAACTAAGCAAGTCAGTATGAATAGTGCAGTTGGAGTACTTCTCAGCTTCAATATGATCCAGGGCAAGAGATATGGCATACAGTTCATCAGTGAACACAGAAGCTGTAGAGGGGATTCTGTGCGCAACCACCAAACTGCAGCAAACTATGGAAGAGCTCACTGAATTACCTGATTTGTAACCATCTGTATAAATTGGAACGAAATGATTGTTTGAAAAATGTTCATTAAATAAAAGACATTACTTCCAATCTGGAGTATGTGCCTTTTTCAGATGACTGAAAGAAAGGTCACATTTGGGGGCTGTAATAAGCCATGGTGGGATGGGCTGACCTGTGGATTCTGCAATGTTATCCACGGACAGACCCAATTCATCCAATTGCACCTGGATGCAAAGGTCAAAAGGAGCAATAGCAGATCGTCTGTTCTGAAAAAGTACGGCCCACTGAGGAAGGAAAACACATCCCCAGGTGGGATGCTTTGGTAAGGAACGAAGGTTCAAAGAATATAGTAAAGATAGTTGCAAACGGCGAAGGTGCAGGGAAGGTTCACGAGATTCAACTTATAAGCTTTGAACTGGAGAGGTGCGGAAAGCCCCAGTGCAGAGTCGAAGTCCTTGGTGATGAATGGGGTCCAGCATCTTTAAGGTCGAGGGTCTGGCAGAGCCATAGATCATTGATCCATAGTCGAGTTTTGATTGAATAAGACCACGATATATCTTTAACATAGAACATCGATCTGCTCCCCAACTGGCAGTAGAGAGGACAAAGAGGATGTTCAGTGCTCTTGTGCATTTGACCCGTAGCTGCTTTAAGTGTGGTATAAAGATCAGCTTACGGTCAAAGATAAGCCCCAAGAATTTGGTCTCAGAGACCAATGGCAGCAAAACTTCACTAATATGAAGTTCAGGATCAGGGTGAATACCCCATTGGCAGCAAAAGTGCATGCAAACGGTTTTACAGAGAGAAAAATTAAAGCCGTTCACCATAGTTCACTTCAGTACACGATTGAGGGCAGTTTGTAGTTGCCGCTCAATATATCTCATATTCGACGACTGACAAGAGATGTGAAAGTCGTCGACATACAGCCCATTCGCACCAGTGAGAGGGAGTTGTTCAGTGATGGCATTTATCTTTATACTAAAAAGTGTGACATTCAAAACACAGTCCTGAGGGATTCCAAGTTACTGTACAAAAGAATGAGAAAGAGTCGAACCCACACGAACTTGGAATCTCCTGTCCATTAAAAAATTTTTAATAAACATGGGTAAATGGCCACGTAACCCATATGTATGGAGGTCTTGCAAAAAGCCATACCTCCATGTTGTGTCATAAGCCTTCTCAATGTCAAAGAATATTGATACAAGATGTTGGCGTTTGAGAAAGGCTTCTCTGATAGATGTTTCAAGACGAATTAGGTGGTCTGTGGTGGAGTGCTGTCGACGGAACCCACACTGGGTGGGCAAGAGGAGGTTGTATGATTCGAGGAACCAAACAAGACGAGCATTAACCATCCTTTCTAAGGTCTTACAGATACAGCTTGTCAGAGCAATTGGATGGTAGTTTAAAGGAATCTTGGGATCTTTCCCTGGCTTAGAGAAAGGTAAAATAATAGCCTGGTGCCAGGCATCAGGAAAAACATTCTCCTGCCAGATTCAGTTAAAGACAATTAGAAGGACATCAAGAGAAGCAGGAGATAGATGGTGCAGCATGTCATAGTGTACATCATCAGATCCAACAGATGTACTGCCAGACCAATGAAGGGCCATCTTCAGTTCCACCAGTGTAAAGGGACAATTATAGTCAAAAAGACAGTCAGTTCGATAGGAAAGAGGTGAACCCTCAGCCCGAGTCTTGATGGCCAAGAAGGTGGAGGAACAAGCAGAAGCGCTAGATACCCGGCAAAAGCTTTCACCTAGAGTATCAGTAATGCTCCGGACATCAGCCACCTCCTGACCATCAGAGTAAGATCGAGAGGGAGACAGAATTGTAGTGCCCACTGACCTTTTGAATCCTGTACTATACGACCTTGGAACTGGTGGTAGAAGATATGCTAGTTGTGAACTTAATCCAAGATTCCTTCTGGCTTTGACGTCTTACCCACCTAGCATGTGCATGGGCCCATTGGAAAGCAACGTGGTTCGAAAGTGTTGGATATCTACGAAAAATATCCCAGGCTTGTTTTTGAGCCTTCCGTGCTAAGTGGTAAGCAGGATTCCACCACGGACGAGGATATTGTGGAAAATGTGTTGAGGTTTTAGGAATACACTGAGCAGCTGCTTGTATATGTGTTTTCCATATAGCAAAGCCACAAAGGGCTATCTGCTCAGCCCACCGAGGGGAATCGAACCCCTGATTTTAGCATTGTAAATCCAGAGACATACCGCTGTACTAGCGGGGGGCAGCTGCTTGTATAATACAGCCAGTTACCTCTGCCACACAGTCGTATATTGATGGCTGATTCACGATGGCAGGATCAAGTTCTGCGAAAGCAGTGAAAGTGGACCAGTCTGCCTGATCCAGCTTCCATCGGGGCACGCGGGTAGGGTGGCATCGACCACGGCCAGTCTCTCTCAAAAGTATAGGAAAATGATCACTGCCTAGTGGATTATTGCCATCCATCCATGAAAAATGGGAGAATAATGAAGGGGAGCAAACTGAGAGATCAATAGCAGTAAAGGACTGACTAGGTGCATGAAAATAAGTGGAAGAACCAGTATTGAAAAGAGAAAGGTTGTGATCAGAGAGCATAAGCTCTACAGAGCGACCCCTCCCATCAATAACAGCACTTCCCCAGAGGGATGATGTCCATTAAAGTCCCCCAGGAGTAGAAAGGCAGAGGGCAACTGTTCAACAAGAGCATCAAGGTCTGATTGATCATATATCTCTCCAGGGGACAGGTAGAGAGAACAAACAGTGATGGTATGACCAAGGAAACACAGATGTCTACGGCCTCCAAGGGTGTGTTGAGTGACAAAGACAGGGTGGGGCATGCTGATCAATCAATAGTGCCACCCATCCATGCACTCGTCCATCACACAGCCTGTCATTTCTGTACAGAGAAAACTGCTGAATAGTGACTGTATCAGCAGGTTTTAGAAATGTTTCTTGTAAGGAAATACATACAGGATGGTGGGAAGCAATCAGTGTTTTGATATCATCCAGATTGGAACGTAAACTTCGACAGTTCCATTGTATCAAGGTGGTCATTTTTAATGACGGTTAGGCGAAGTTGCTGGAGAACCTTTCTGTTTATAACCACGTCTTTTTTCCTTACTGTCCTTAGTCGGAGGAGGTCTATCAACCTCCATGGATCCTGCCCTGGGTTGATTGGGCAGGTCTTTGTTATTGGAAGGGGATTCCAGTGACTGAGGACATGAATGAATGATTGTTTTGCCTCTTGGGGTTGGAGAAAAAGATGTATCAGAAGAAATGCCTGTATTTGAAGCTGAAGGATGGGGATCTTGAGGTTTGTTGGAATGTATGGGAGGAAAAGAGATGGGTGTGGAAGTCGATTAATCGACCTTTTTAACCATGGAGGTCAAAAGGCTTTTCATTTGTTTAGAAATCAATTCTCTTGGAGGCACAGAGAGATCTGTCTGCACTCCCACTGTAGTTGTGGAACAAAGTGCAGCATCATATGTCCCGAGATAGTCATATAATAATGTTATAAGTCGTTTTCAAATGCTGCACCTCTTGTTCCTCTAACCATTTTGGGCAAGAACAAAAGTAGGAAGGATGAGAACTATTGCATGTGGGTCAATGTCACATTCTTAGGCATAGTGGTCCTTGCCACAACAACGAGCACGTCAGGGAACCACGACATGATGTCTCTGAGTGGTCGAACCTCTGACATTGGAAACGTCGAAGAAGGTTTGGAATGTATGGCCATACCCTGCAAATTAGATAACCTGCCTTGATGGTGGCAGGTGCACGTGATGATGTAAATGTCAAAATGAGGGTATTTGTTGGCAGTGTAACTCCATCTTTGCGACTGGAGATGCACCTCACTACAGAAACTCCTTGAGTGGAGAGACCAGTGAGAATCTCCGACTCAGGGACATTCTTCAAATCCCTCTCAACTATAACTCCTCGTGATGAATTCAATGTAGGATGAGAAGTAACTTTAATAGGTATATCCCCAATTGCCGTTGAATTCAAGAGGAGTTCACTCTGTTGGGTCGTGGATGTTTCAACTATTATGTCTCCAGATCGAAGCTTCTTTACTGACTTTGGAGAGCCAGCAAGACCCTCTAGTCTCTTTTGAATAAAAAATGGGGACAATTGCCCTGAAGGTTTTTCTAAAAGAGAATGTAATATAAGAAAATGAGGTACTTGTGTTATAGATGTTCAAGATTGCTGCTCAGAGTCTTCAAGACGTGGTCGCTTACCTATTGACTGTTTTTCACTATTTTATTTAAATTTTTTGAAGGAGGATCCATAGGAAAAAAGAAAAATTTCGGTACCCACTGACCCCACCCACCATGGAGCCCTACGAGGGGACACACTACAATGTCATGCAAGGACAATGCAGCAACGCCAGGGTTTCGTGAGCACTATACCCAAACATCAGCATCAGGCACAATGCCCACAACACCCATTGAGAACTTCCAACACTGGTACTTGGTTGACTCTAGCCCAAGTGGACCAGCCGATTGACCCAAGAGGGGCCACCCAAAGGCCGCCCATCTACAGGAATTCAAGGCCAAAGTGGTGTGTTAGGGTTGGACCCCTCAACCACCAGGATCCTCTCCTCCCCTTCACGGGTCGCCATGCACGACAAGCACATGGGAGGATGTTTAGATCCCAGAGAAGGTAACCAAACAGAACAGAACCTTCCCTGGGAGGTCCCCTCACCACGTACAGTAATCCACACCGAGGGTGTAAAATTAGTTTTACTTCTTTATATGCAGATACACTTTAATATGTTACTTTAATAAATACATACTATCAAAATTAGTCAACTGAATAAATAAAAGAGGAATTCTATTTCCAGGACATAGAACAAAAAAGTTCAGTTTTATTTGAACTTTAAAAACAGGATATTTTATTACTTGCATCAGTTTGTAGAGAGCTGTGACTGACGTCAAATAACTTTCAATTTCTTGCTCGAGAATTTCATCTTTCATTTCAGGAAGCAAAGAAGGATGAAATCGCTGACCTGTGACAGAATAATAAATAATGTCATCAAAATGTAACAATATTAAATATTAAATTAGTTACATTTTCTTATCTATCTTTTCTCTGAGTCATATATCTATGAACAAATTTTTAAAACATAGAATTTAATTGGTTTAAACAAAATACTGAATCTTTTCTACATCACAAACTACCACTGTTTCATATTACTAATGAAAACTAAATTAAACAACACTACTTCAGATGTACAACTTCACATAGATAAAACTACTACTACTTCAGGTGTACAACTTTACATATATAAAACTACCACCACTTCAGGTGCACAACTTTACATACATAAAACTACCACCACTTCAGGTGCACAACTTTACATACATAAAACTACCACCACTTCAGGTGCACAACTTTACATACATAAAACTACCACCACATCAGGTGCACAACTTTACATACATAAAACTACCACCACTTCAGGTGTACAACTTTACATATATAAAACTACCACCACTTCAGGTGCACAACTTTACATACATAAAACTACCACCACTTCAGGTGCACAACTTTACATACATAAAACTACCACCACTTCAGGTTGCACAACTTTACATACATAAAACTACCACCACATCAGGTTGCACAACTTTACATACATAAAACTACCACCACTTCAGGTGTACAACTTTACATATATAAAACTACCACCACTTCAGGTGTACAACTTTACATATATATAAAACAACTACCACTTCACTTCAGGTGTACAACTTTACATATATATAAAACAACTACCACTTCACTTCAGGTGTACAACTTTACATATATATAAAACAACTACCACTTCACTTCAGGTGTACAACTTTACATATATATAAAACAACTACCACTTCAGATATACAACTTTACATATATATATAAAACAACTACCACTTCAGATATACAACTTTACATATATATATAAAACAACTACCACTTCAGATATACAACTTTACATATATATATAAAACAACTACCACTTCAGATATACAACTTTACATATATATATAAAACAACTACCACTTCAGATATACAACTTTACATATATATATAAAACAACTACCACTTCAGATATACAACTTTACATATATATATAAAACAACTACCACTTCAGATATACAACTTTACATATATATATAAAACAACTACCACTTCAGATATACAACTTTACATATATATATAAAACAACTACCACTTCACTTCAGGTGTACAACTTTACATATATATAAAACAACTACCACTTCAGATATACAGCTTTACATATATATAAAACAACTACCACTTCAGATATACAACTTTACATATATATAAAAACAACTACCACTTCAGACATACAACTTTACATATATATAAAACAACTACCACTTCAGACATACAACTTTACATATATATAAAACAACTACCACTTCAGACATACAACTTTACATATATATAAAACTACCACTTCAGACATACAACTTTACATATATATAAAACAACTACCACTTCAGACATACAACTTTACATATATATAAAACTACCACTTCAGACATACAACTTTACATATATATAAAACAACTACCACTTCAGACATACAACTTTACATATATATATAAAACAACTACCACTTCAGACATACAACTTTACATATATATAAAACAACTACCACTTCAGACATACAACTTTACATATATATAAAACAACTACCACTTCAGACAAACAACTTTACATATATATATAAAACAACTACCACTTCAGACATACAACTTTACATATATAAAACAACTACCACTACAGACATACAACTTTACATATATATATAAAACAACTACCACTTCAGACATACAACTTTACATATATATAAAACAACTACCACTTCAGACATACAACTTTACATATATATAAAACAACTACCACTTCAGACATACAACTTTACATATATATATAAAACAACTACCACTTCAGACATACAACTTTACATATATAAAACAACTACCACTTCAGACATACAACTTTACATATATAAAAACAACTACCACTTCGGACATACAACTTTACATATATAAAACAACTACCACTTCAGACATACAACTTTACATATATAAAACAACTACCACTACAGACATACAACTTTACATATATAAAACAACTACCACTACAGACATACAACTTTACATATATAAAACAACTACCACTTCAGACATACAACTTTACATATATAAAACAACTACCACTACGGACATACAACTTTACATATAATAAAACAACTACTACTGGACATACAACTTTACATATATAAAACTACCACTTCGGACATGCAACTTTACGTATATATAAAACAACTACCACTACTGGACATACAACTTTACATATATAAAACAAACTACCACTTCGGACATACAACTTTACATATATAAAACAACTACCACTTCAGATATGCAACTTTACATATATAAAACTACCACTTCAGACATGCAACTTTACATATATAAAACTACCACTTCAGACATGCAACTTTACATATATATAAAACAACTACCACTACAGACATACAACTTTACATATATAAAACTACCACCACTTCAGGTGTACAACTTTACATATATATAAAACAACTACCACTTCAGACATACAACTTTACATATATATAAAACAACTACCACTTCGGACATACAACTTTACATATATATATAAAAACAACTACCACTACAGACATACAACTTTACATATATATATAAAACAACTACCACTTCAGATATACAACTTTACATATATATAAAACAACTACCACTTCAGACATACAACTTTACATATATATATAAAACAACTACCACTTCAGACATACAACTTTACATATATAAAACAACTACCACTTCAGACATACAACTTTACATATATAAAACAACTACCACTTCAGACATACAACTTTACATATATAAAACAACTACCACTTCGGACATACAACTTTACATATATAAAAACAACTACCACTGGACATACAACTTTACATATATAAAACAACTACCACTACAGACATACAACTTTACATATATAAAACAACTACCACTTCAGGACATACAACTTTACATATATAAAACAACTACCACTGGACATACAACTTTACATATATATAAAACAACTACCACTACAGACATACAACTTTACATATATAAAACAACTACCACTTCAGACATACAACTTTACATATATAAAACTACCACTTCAGACATGCAACTTTACATATATATAAAACAACTACCACTACAGACATGCAACTTTACATATATATAAAACAACTACCACTACGGACATACAACTTTACATATATAAAACAACTACCACTTCAGATATGCAACTTTACATATATAAAACTACCACTTCAGATATGCGGCTTTACATATATAAAACAACTACCACTACAGACATACAACTTTACATATATAAAACAACTACCACTTCAGACATACAACTTTACATATATAAAACTACCACTTCAGACATGCAACTTTACATATATATATAAAACAACTACCACTTCAGATATACAACTTTACATATATATATAAAACAACTACCACTTCACTTCAGGTGTACAACTTTACATATATATAAAACAACTACCACTTCAGATATACAACTTTACATATATATAAAACAACTACCACTTTAGATATACAACTTTACATATATATAAAACAACTACCACTTCAGACATACAACTTTACATATATATAAAACTACCACTTCAGACATACAACTTTACATATATATAAAACAACTACCACTTCAGACATACAACTTTACATATATATAAAACAACTACCACTTCAGACATACAACTTTACATATATATAAAACTACCACTTCAGACATACAACTTTACATATATATAAAACTACCACTTCAGACATACAACTTTACATATATATAAAACAACTACCACTTCAGACATACAACTTTACATATATATAAAACAACTACCACTTCAGACATACAACTTTACATATATATAAAACAACTACCACTTCAGACATACAACTTTACATATATATAAAACAACTACCACTTCAGACATACAACTTTACATATATATATAAAACAACTACCACTTCAGACATACAACTTTACATATATATATAAAACAACTACCACTACAGACATACAACTTTACATATATATATAAAACAACTACCACTTCAGACATACAACTTTACATATATATAAAACAACTACCACTTCAGATATACAACTTTACATATATATAAAACAACTACCACTTCAGACATACAACTTTACATATATATATAAAACAACTACCACTTCAGACATACAACTTTACATATATAAAACAACTACCACTTCAGACATACAAATTTACATATATAAAACAACTACCACTTCAGACATACAACTTTACATATATAAAACAACTACCACTTCAGACATACAACTTTACATATATAAAACAACTACCACTACAGACATACAACTTTACATATATAAAACAACTACCACTACAGACATACAACTTTACATATATAAAACAACTACCACTACTGGACATACAACTTTACATATATAAAACAACTACCACTTCAGACATACAACTTTACATATATAAAACAACTACCACTACAGACATAGAACTTTACATATATAAAACAACTACCACTACAGACATACAACTTTACATATATAAAACAACTACCACTTCAGACATACAACTTTACATATATAAAACTACCACTTCAGACATGCAACTTTACATATATATAAAACAACTACCACTACAGACATACAACTTTACATATATAAAACAACTACCACTTCAGACATACAACTTTACATATATAAAACAACTACCACTTCAGATATGCAACTTTACATATATAAAACTACCACTTCAGATATGCAACTTTACATATATAAAACAACTACCACTACAGACATACAACTTTACATATATAAAACAACTACCACTACAGACATACAACTTTACATATATAAAACAACTACCACTTCAGACATACTTTACATATATAAAACTACCACTTCAGACATGCAACTTTACATATATATAAAACAACTACCACTACAGACATACAACTTTACATATATAAAACTACCACCACTTCAGGTGTACAACTTTACATATATATAAAACAACTACCACTACAGACATACAACTTTACATATATAAAACAACTACCACTACAGACATACAACTTTACATATATAAAACAACTACCACTTCAGACATACAACTTTACATATATAAAACAACTACCACTACAGACATACAACTTTACATATATAAAACAACTACCACTACAGACATACAACTTTACATATATAAAACAACTACCACTTCAGACATACAACTTTACATATATAAAACAACTACCACTTCAGATATGCAACTTTACATATATAAAACAACTTCTACTTCAGAAAAAAACTGAAATTGGATTATAGACTTAAGATAGTGTTTTGGGACAACAAAGGACCAACTGGTCTATCTCAGTTGTCCTTCTCTCAAAAGTAAAACTATTAAATAAATTTGTTTAAAATCATCTCATAGGCAGCCCTTAACAATGATATACTTATCAAGCATTTTCTGAAGTAACTTAAATTTACTGTTCCTACAACATCTAAAAGCAACTCATTCAAAAAACCAACCACCTTGTGAAAAAAACCCAAATAACTGTCTCAACTAAAGATGACTCCTACCTTACCAATAATTATATTTCTGTTCTCAAGTCCTAATGTTCTCACTGTCAAATATGTATAAAGATGATACATCAATATTATTAATTTTCTTTACAGTTTTAAACACATCAATGAGATCCCCACTAACTCTACCTTTTTTAAGATAAAACATAAGAAATTTCAACCTCTTCTCGCATAACACCTTCATCACAGGTACCACTAACAACCGTCCTTTGAACACTTTCTAACAGTTCAATGTCTTTCCTAAAGTAAGAAGCACAAGACTAAAAACGATATTCCAAATGTTCAGAAACAATATGGAAATCACATTATAGTTAAAAACCTTTTCAGAAATAAAACTGGAACTAGAATACAATGTTAAAAACTTTTCAGAAACAAAAGTGGAACCAGATTACAGTGTTAAAAAACTGTTTCAGAAACAAAAATGGAACCAGTTTATTGTGTTAGACTCAGAAACAAAAGTGAAAACAGTTTATAGTGTTAAACTATTTCAGAAGCAAAGACTGACCCAGATTTTAGTGTCAAACAACTGTTTCAGAAACCAAACTGAAGCTGGATTCCAGAGTTAAACAGTTTCAGAAATAAAATACATCAGATTACAGTGTTAAAATAAGTGCTTCAGAAACAAAACTGGAACCAGATTACACTGTAAAATAAACTGTTTCAGAAATAAAACTGAAACCAGATTACACTGTAAAATAAACTGTTTCAGAAATGAAACTGAAACCAGATTACACTGCAAAATAAACTGTTTCAGAAATGAAACTGGAACCAGATTACACTGTAAAATAAACTGTTTCAGAAATGAAACTGGAACCACATTACAGTGTTAAACAACCTGTTTTAGAAACAAAAATGGAACCAGATTACAATGTTAAAAATACTGTTTCAGAAACAAAACTGGAAACAGTTTAACACTGTAAACCCTTTTGTACTGGGTCACAGGTCAAAGGCCACATCATCATGTTTGTTGACTTGCATTCAAAATATTATTGAACTACTATTTTATAAATGTACTTCAAAAACTTTGGAATCAAATTGTAGATTATAATTTAAGCTTTAATACTGTATATGAGTTAACTTCTTAATTTAAAAGTAAACATTAAAAGAACACATTCAAATAAAGTTTTTAGTGAGTAACATGGTATGATGAATGTGAAACTGTTTAAAATTAGATGTTTGTGATGTGAAAATACTAAATCTATAGTTTTGTACAAATTAGAAACTCAAATTACTAATACTGACAAGCTAGAATGTAAAATAAGAGCCTCATATCTTTTTATTTTGATGAGATATAACATACAATGAATCATACATAGTGAGCTTGTTCTACTCTTTCCATTTTTTGAAATGGTACCTTATATACCTTTACTTCAATCTATGACATTAGAATAACCAATCAACAGTTTAGAATATCCCCATAGCAGTTTTTTTCAGTCATTTTAATCAGTGAAAAGCCTACCACTTTCTTTTAGTCCAAGTTTTCAAGGAGGTAGGTTGTGTCTTTAGTATGCTTGAAATTTTGTAGTTTTTAAAATCTAAATAAATCTTAGTTACTAAGCTTAATAAATTATAGTGGAATTGTATGGTATCAGTGTAGTTATTTATGATTTTCTTTTATTCAACTGCATATACAAAAACCTAAAAAAAAAAAATTGTTTGATATCATCCATGTGTGAAATTTTAAAAAACTCAGCAACAACAAAGTATAAAAGTCATAGTGAGAAGAGATAACTGTTTATTGCTTCTTGATTTATTGTTCTATATTTTAAGAAAAATAAGTTTAATAATTTATTTCTAAATAGTAATAATCAATATACATGTATATATAATGTATAATAATTTAAATGTGACTGTCTACTACAAAATACTAGTCCACTAAACACAAATAAGGCAAGGAAGACTAAGGGTAAGTTTTATATTACTGTATATGTGACCTGAGTGCACACGCACTCTGTCCATGCAAGCTATGTAATGTTAGCTCGGCATGACTGGAAGGTTAATATTATAAAAAAAATAAATAAATATATATGTAAATATATAGTGTTATGAAACTTAAGCTACTTAGACTAAACATTTGTATTTTTTGTTATAATACATAGACATTCTAGCATGAAATATCATAATTTATATTTATTTCCAAATATTTTACGATGGTTATTAGGTTGGCTAAGTGACAAACCTCACATAGTTAGAATATAGAAAACAATGCAAAATAGTCTTACTAAAAACAAACATTTGAAATGTGTTTAAGAGGTTTTAAAGATTATACAAATATTTTAGATTTTGGGGATGAATTTTTTTTAATCATAAGATGAAATCACTTTGCACTCAGACTAGTAATGAAATAGACTATCATCACAAACACATCTTTAATAAAAAATATTTTATTAAAACAATCTGACTTGTTTTACAACAAAATATTTGTAGTATTTACTAAAATTCTACCAAATTTTGTGAAGATACACTTGCTGTATGAAAAGTTACAGTACAAATACTTAATGTGTAAACAAATGTGTATATCAAGCCCATAGTGAAAGGGTTAAACATTTTTTTTAGAAACAAAACTGAAACCAGATGACAATGTTTAACAAACTATTTCAGAAACTAAACTGGTATCATAGTAGTCTTAAACTTAGAAATAAACTGTACCTACTTCAACCCTTGTTACAACTTGTGTGAACCTTGCATACAAATTTTTAAATTGTAACTACAGATATAATTTACATTTTATAGCATTTATTTAGGTGCATTTCATAAAAAAATCTTCAACTCTCATTTGTGCACAGCAACAAGGAGTCTTGCCAGTAAAAAAACATCTATCTAATTAGAATTCTAACTATCAGCCTTTTGAAATGTAGTGTTTAGAGTCTCATTTTCAAGTAATGTTTTTCTCTAAGTGGGTTTATTAGTATGACCCTTTGTTACTACACTTTTATGTCATATTTTTCAAGTGTCATATTTTTCTCTAAATGATTTTATTTTTAATGCCTTTTATTACTCTATTTTGATATTGTTACAGGTTCTGATCCACACAATTACTAATGAACCTCAGATTTACAAGTACCTAGTAAAAATATTCTAATCTCAATAGATACATACAGAATAAATAATGTAATTAACTTGTTTCCCAACAAATCATCTATACAGAGGTGCTACAGAATGAACATATGACACTAAGGAATGAGCCAACCAAATAAGTTTTTTATAGTTTCTTTTGATGTTCAATTATTTTTAGAAAATGCTTCTATGTTCAATTTTATTTGTTCAAAAGCCATAGATATAATCTTTTAAAATAAGTAGATTTAGTTAAGTTTGGTGAATAATATAAGTAATGACATTTTGCCAGATTTATAATGCTCTTATAAGTTATTATCTACTGAAAGTAAACAAAATTTATCAGAAATAAATACTAACAAAAAATAACATTGGCAAAAATCCCAATACAATGCCATTTTGAAGCATAAGGCCCTAGGTCACCAATAAATCTATCAGTTTTCAAAATGTTTTCTTTAATTTATAATAAAAAATGACTTACTTCAACTGGTAAATTGTGGATTAAAAGATTAGGTTAATTAAACTTAGTGTATGAATGCATCATATATAACTTCCTGGTCAACACTAAAAATATTTTTATTCGAAGATGAATAAAAGTATATTTAACATTCATTAAAAAGTCGTAAATCCAATTCAACTGCCAGAACTTTTTATAGAACAAAAATTCCAGTTAGAAAGTTTGAATTAAAATTAAGGTACTCTGGTTTCATACTTCATAATTATAGATCTGAAATAAGAACATGTGGAATTATAATTAAAAACTAGTATTAGGTTTCAACTAGAAGTTTGTTGCTTCAGAGCCTTTCATGATCAAGGTTCATATCCAGTTAATGGTTTGCCCATTAATAAGAAGTTTTAATAGCCTGTTACAGCTGTCAGTAATTTCAATGGTCAAGTCTAGTTACTCTACTATTGTAGCTCATGCTGAGAAGATAAAAATGGTCATCGTCTTAACACGATCAAAGTTAAACATGTAGTCAATTCATACAAATCCTTTTGTTTATGTTTATATCCTGTGATCTACAGCAAGATATTTCCAAATTTATATGTCACATTCACTTACTTATTAATATAATAAGATTAGCCATAAACAAATTAAACAGAAAAACAAACCACTAACCAAAAGCTGTGTCAACAGATGGTGAGTATTTCATGAATGCAGCACTGGCTTTCTTCTTTAAGCTGTAAAGAAATACTCTACTTATCAATATTTCTAACATCTGCTAATGAAAAACCATAGTTGTTTTTTTCTACTATCTGAGGATATAAAAAATAAAGTTACAATTGTACCAAACTTAGGTTGTTCATATTTATAAAACAAGTGATACCACACTGAAAGCTTAAACAATTAAACTTACACTTGTATAATACAGGGTGTTCGGAAAGTCACTGTGCACTAATATATTTATTAACAGACATGTTGCAATATAGAATACAGGAGGTAAATAAGAATGACAATTATAAACAATGTTGAAAGTGACCCCTGTTGGCATCAATACAGGCCTGGATCCTTCTTATTTTGTTTCTAAACACAGCTATCACTTGCTGGCTTGAAATAGGCTGAATAAAGTATGATTACAAAACTGCACAGTGACTTTCTGAACACCCTGTACATTTGGATACTCTACAAGCTTAAACAATTAAGCTTATGCTTGTTGAATAAGCCTGGATACTCTACAAGCTTGAACAATTAAACTTACACTTGTTGAATACGTTTGAATACTCTACAAGCTTAAACAATTAAACTTACACTTGTTGAATACGTTTGGATACTCTACAAGCTTAAACAATTAAACTTACGCTTGTTGAATACGTTTGGATACTCTACAAGCTTAAACAATTAAACTTGTGCTTGTTGAATACGTTTGGATACTCTACAAGCTTAAACAATTAAACTTGCGCTTGTTGAATACGTTTGGATACTCTACAAGCTTAAACAATTAAACTTACGCTTGTTGAATACGTTTGGATACTCTACAAGCTTAAACAATTAAACTTACGCTTGTTGAATACGTTTGGATACTCTACAAGCTCAAACAATTAAACTTACGCTTGTTGAATACGTTTGGATACTCTACAAGCTCAAACAATTAAACTTACGCTTGTTGAATACGTTTGGATACACTACAAGCTTAAACAATTAAACTTACGCTTGTTGAATACGTTTGGATACACTACAAGCTTAAACAATTAAACTTACGCTTGTTGAATACGTTTGGATACACTACAAGCTTAAACAATTAAACTTACGCTTGTTGAATACGTTTGGATACACTACAAGCTTAAACAATTAAACTTACGCTTGTTGAATACGTTTGGATACACTACAAGCTTAAACAATTAAACTTACGCTTGTTGAATACGTTTGGATACACTACAAGCTTAAACAATTAAACTTACGCTTGTTGAATACGTTTGGATACACTACAAGCTTAAACAATTAAACTTACGCTTGTTGAATACGTTTGGATACTCTACAAGCTTAAACAATTAAACTTACGCTTGTTGAATACGTTTGGATACTCTACAAGCTTAAACAATTAAACTTACGCTTGTTGAATACGTTTGGATACTCTACAAGCTTAAACAATTAAACTTACGCTTGTTGAATACGTTTGGATACACTACAAGCTTAAACAATTAAACTTACGCTTGTTGAATACGTTTGGATACTCTACGAGGTGGTGTTTCCCTTACTCCACTCCTCCTTCCCCCCTAGTGAAGAGAAACATTCCATAAACAATATATATCATACTCCTGTACTACTTTACATAGTTTGGTACTACTTTATATACTCCAGTACTACTTCAAACGTATCGACATGTTACAAAACCCTACTTAACTTAACCAAGATGGTTAAGTGTAACTAACAAACTCTCAACACTATAGATATTGTCAGTAACCTAACAATGATGGATAAGTTTTACTAACAAACTCTCAACACTGTAGGTATGGTCAGTAATCTAACCATGATGGACAAGTTTTACTAACAAACTCTCAACACTATAGATATTGTCAGTAATCTAACCATGATAGACAAGTTTTACTAACAAACTCTCAACACTATAGATATTGTCAGTAATCTAACCATGATAAACAAGTTTTACTAACAAACTCTCAACACTATAGATATGGTCAGTAATCTAACCATGATGGACAAGTTTTACTAACAAACTCTCAACACTATAGATATTGTCAGTAATCTAACCATGATAGACAAGTTTTACTAACAAACTCTCAACACTATAGATATTGTCAGTAACCTAACAATGATGGATAAGTTTTACTAACAAACTCTCAACACTGTAGGTATGGTCAGTAATCTAACCATGATGGACAAGTTTTACTAACAAACTCTCAACACTATAGATATTGTCAGTAATCTAACCATGATAGACAAGTTTTACTAACAAACTCTCAACACTATAGATATTGTCAGTAATCTAACCATGATAAACAAGTTTTACTAACAAACTCTCAACACTATAGATATGGTCAGTAATCTAACCATGATGGACAAGTTTTACTAACAAACTCTCAACACTATAGATATTGTCAGTAATCTAACCATGATAGACAAGTTTTACTAACAAACTCTCAACACTATAGATATTGTCAGTAATCTAACCATGATGGACAAGTTTTACTAACAAACTCTCAACACTATAGATATTGTCAGTAATCTAACCATGATAGACAAGTTTTACTAACAAACTCTCAACACTATAGATATTGACAGTAATCTAACCATGATGGACAAGTTTTACTAACAAACTCTCAACACTATAGATATTGTCAGTAATCTAACCATGATAAACAAGTTTTACTAACAAACTCTCAACACTATAGATATGGTCAGTAATCTAACCACGATGATTAAGTGTTACTAACAAACTCTCAACATTGTAGATATGGTCAGTAATCTAACCATGATGGTTGCATCACACAAACATACCCTCAACATTGCAGATATGGTCAGTAATCTAACCATGATGGTTAAGTCATACAAACAAACTCTCAACATTGTACATATTGTCAATAATCTAACGATGATAGTTAAATCATATGAATTTGCTATCAAACCATTATACTGTAGAATAAAATGTAATTTTTTTCAAACAATTAAATCTCTTTGCACATATTACCTAGAACTAAAACTTAACATAAATTACATGAATGTAAATATATTTATGTATCAAACACTTATCAAAACTTATAATGCATACAAATAAATATCTGAAATACTTTGTGTTAAAATGAACTGTATTATAATCACGTTGTGATATTTAACAATGTTATAATACAACCAAACAGAAACAATAATTCTAGTATAAAGCCTTTAAAGGTAGAGGTCATATTATGCCCATTAGTAGCAGTAGTAATAATTACAGACACGGACCCCAGTAATGAAATATGAAATTTAAGGTGGTTAAAAATCAAAATTTAAATTAATCAAGATTGGACCAATAAAACTTTGAAACTATACTCCATGTTTATTTGGAGCTATATGCAAGAATGAAGAGATTAAATAAAAATGGTATAGTTAAAAAAAAGTGATCAAACTAGAAATAAAAAAAAATCACCAAAAATGTTAAGAATCTAAAGGGATATCTTGAGACATATGATGTTAAATATACATTTTTATAAATAACTTTGCTGCAACTACAGGTTTGAATGTTACCTAAAGAACAGTCAGATATACTGGCTAGATATACAACAATTAAATGAGAATCAGTAAAAATAGTAATGAAAGTATGATCCAAAACTGGTCAGAAAAACAATGATAGAGGATCAGTAAAAAGTAGTAAAGAAAGTATGATCCCAAACTATACACATAAACAGCAATGACAGAGAATAAGCAAAAAGTAGTAAAGAAAGTATGACCACATACTGGCCAGATGAACAACAATGACAGATAATCAGTAAAAAGTAGTAAAGAAAGTATGACCACATACTGGCCAGATGAACAACAATGACAGATAATCAGTAAAAAGTAGTAAAGAAAGTATGACCACATACTGGCCAGATGAACAACAATGACAGATAATCAGTAAAAAGTAGTAAAGAAAGTATGACCACATACTGGCCAGATGAACAACAATGACAGATAATCAGTAAAAAGTAGTAAAGAAAGTATGACCACATACTGGCCAGATGAACAACAATGACAGATAATCAGTAAGAAGTAGTAAAGAAAGTATGATCCCAAACTATACACATAAACAGCAATGACAGAGAATAAACAAAAAGTAGTAAAGTAAGTATGACCACATACTGGCCAGATGAACAACAATGACAGATAATCAGTAAAAAGTAGTAAAGAAAGTATGACCACATACTGGCCAGATGAACAACAATGACAGATAATCAGTAAAAAGTAGTAAAGAAAGTATGACCACATACTGGCCAGATGAACAACAATGACAGATAATCAGTAAAAAGTAGTAAAGTAAGTATGACCACATACTGGCCAGATGAACAACAATGACAGATAATCAGTAAAAAGTAGTAAAGAAAGTATGACCACATACTGGCCAGATGAACAACAATGACAGATAATCAGTAAAAGTAGTAAAGAAAGTATGACCACATACTGGCCAGATGAACAACAATGACAGATAATCAGTAAAAAGTAGTAAAGAAAGTATGACCACATACTGGCCAGATGAACAACAATGACAGATAATCAGTAAGAAGTAGTAAAGAAAGTATGATCCCAAACTATACACATAAACAGCAATGACAGAGAATAAACAAAAAGTAGTAAAGTAAGTATGACCACATACTGGCCAGATGAACAACAATGACAGATAATCAGTAAAAAGTAGTAAAGAAAGTATGACCACATACGGACCAGATGAACAACAATGACAGATAATCAGTAAAAAGTAGCAAAGAAAGTAGGATCACAAACCATCGTACAGGTAAACAACGACAGAGAATAAGTGAAAAGTAGTAAAGAAAATATCACCACAAACTAGCCATATAAACAAGAAGGATGAAGAGTAAGTAAAATGTAGTAAAGAAAGTGTGATCACAAAGTGAACAGACAAACAATGATAGAGAATAAAAAAAAAGTAGTAAAGATAGTTTCTTCACAAGCTGGTCAGATAAACAATGATACAGAATTGGTAAAAATACTGAAGAAAGACTAGAAAACAGGACAAAAAAGTCAAAAATATGAAGGGGAAGAGGCATATGGGCATAAGAAAGGAGCTATTAGATAAAAGGAACAGTATAAAACCGAAAATCAATTCAGAATAAAAGAAAAGATAAAAACCCAAGAGATGGGATTCAAAAAGTGAGAAAACAAAATTTTAAGAGTACAGACAAAACATATGGAAAATAACTTCAAGAGAATGAAATACAATATAGGTGAAGCATGTGTAAAAGGAGCCTAAAGAGTATAATATTCACAAACTGAAAGGTTAAGTTCATTTCATGAATGGTAAAGTATCACCCAAACCAAATTAGGTGAAGCTCCCAGTCTAATATGTCATTCACAACTGAGGAGAAAGAATTTCTGCTGACAAGACAGAAGTAGGATGTCAATTAGGTTTGTGGTAAACCAAAACATGATGAACAGTGGTTGTAATGACCCTGATAATTTACAAGTCAACAAACGTCAGCACAGGAACAGGACTTAAAAGAATTCTTGATAAAAAAAATTAAACCTTTTGAAACAGAAACCAAAGAATATAAAAATTATTTTAGTTTGTGAAACAAGTCTCAACAAATTTAATATGTCTGTAAAATACAATGCTGAGTAAAAGAATGTACATTCATGAAGAGAACTGTGGAAATATGTCACCTTCCTATTGGTGGATAGCTTTTGTTGCATCATGCAGTCACACAATTCCTGTAAAATAATGTCAAAGATAGATGGGAGTTGTCTCCTGGCTAATGACATGCAAATCTCTTTGGCAGAAATATAAGGAAGGTATTTAGCCTGTGTAGAGTGATGAGTTATCATCTCAGAATTAAATACAACAATTTGCATCTCTTGTCCTATATGTCATCAGTGTGACATCAAGAACTCAATAATTTTCTTCATACAATACTATTACCTGATAACAGAAATGCCTTATCAATAGTGGCAAGTACATGACAGTAAGAGACTATTTACAGATATTTCTCTTTACATATGTCATATTAATAGTGGAGAGTTTAGAATGGAAACATTATTTACTATGATTCTTCTCTTACTGACACTACAGTTTTAAGCACTGATATACAATTTACATAAAAGATGTCTTACCAACAGTGGTGAGTTCTGAACAGTAAGAGATATGCTATTTCCACTACAAGCCTTCTGATGATCTCTTAACCTAAGACAATAAGTTTTAGTAAATTTTAATTAGCTATTTTAATTTTCAACTTTTAATTATATAATATCTAAATATTTCATAATTAAATCTCTAAATCACACACCATGTTCAGTCTAGATTTATACAGTACTGCTGTATTAAAAGTTTAACCCAAACAAGTTCTCATTGAGTCCAATATTATCCATCTAATCAAACAATAGTCTTGGTAACAAGTATATGATATACAAAAGCCTGCATGCAGAACATAAACAAATAATAAGTGTTTAAATTATTTAAATAAAGGTATTTATGATGTGTAGTATTAATTTTGCCATCAGTCAGAAACTACAAAGGATAAAAGTGAAGTTAGTCCTTTATTAAAATATACAGTAAGATTCTACACAGGATAAAGGTGAAGTTATTCCTTTACTAAAATATACAGTAAGATACTGCAGAGGATAAAGGTGAAGTTAGTCCTATACTAAAATATACAGTAAGATACTACAGAGGATAAAGGTGAGGTTAGTCCTTTATTAAAATATACAGTAAGATACTACAGAGGATAAAGGTGAGGTTAGTCCTTTATTAAAATATACAGTAAAATACTACAGAGGATAAAGTTGAAGTTAGTCCTTTGTTTAAACATACAGTAAGATACTACAGAGGATAAAGGTGAAGTTAGTCCTTTATTAAAATATACAGTAAGATACTACAGAGGGTAAAGGTGAAGTTAGTCTTTTATTAAAATATACAGTAAGTTACTACAGAAGATAATATTGTACAATCACTAAAATGTTGAACAAAAATCACAAGTTACAGAAATTCTTAATTTTTCTAACATTCATGGAACAAAATCTTTTATATTGAAAAAATGTTATTTAACCTTAGATATACCAAAGAGTTGAAGTATACATCAGCACCATTTATCAGTTAAAGACCTTTTATTTATCTTAATATCCTAACAAACTTGGCATCAACATAATCGATATTTTTATATAATTTAGCTTTTAATTTCTTCACCTCAAAAAAATACTAAAATAAATTCACAATAATCACTTCTCTTTATCACACAATATATCTATACTTCATACTATCCATCTTAGACCTTTTTACCTTATATGGCTGTCTCATCAACTACACAAGTACTTAATAAAACGTTTTTCTTTACTGAGATCTAAAAAGAAAAAGGTTTAATTGTTTTCCATGAAACAATTGTTAATTTATAGCATGGAATGTGCATTTCAAAACGTCTGAATTTTACAATTTAATAATGCTCCAGTAATCTTTAATGATTGAATAAATTTTGTCTGATAATACAACATAGAGAAAGGTACAGTAATCAGCAATATTTGACCACCAATGATAAAAAAAGATAATTAAATGATAATGTAGACTAGACATGTGTCTTATCATGTTTATATATTATTTTAATGCTTTGTAATTATATTATATTCATTGTACATTGAAACATAATACTACAGTTTTTACCGATACAAATTGTAATAGCGTTATGTAATAAAACTCTTATAACTTATTTACTCAACTTGATGTAATTACTTACCCCTGAAGAGATTTCTGAAGTATGCTAGAGCGAATAGTGGCATAAATATTGGCAAAATCTTCATTTCTGTTCTTTCTTAGCCATTCGGCTATTTTAGTGAGATCACGGACAGTTTTTTCTGTATTTCATAAATAATGTTTTTGATGAGGATTACTGTCTAATAACATGGAAACACCTACAAATTCTTACAACAGCTTTTATGTTCAAAATCATATTTATTTCAAACACACACATATATATACATTTATTTATTCAATGAAATAGTATAATCATAAAAATATTTTAGTCCACCTAAAAAGAACTGGACTTCATTAAATGAGCTAAACTTAATTCAATCACAAATAAGAAACAAATTAATACTTTCTGTGTAAGAGTGATTTAGATACTTTAGTACAATCATCACGTTACATTCAATTCAATACAAAGCCACTGCTGGAAGACTTACATTAGAAAAATATGCCACAGAACTATATGTAGGAATATGTACTTGTGGGAAAATCTAAAGCAAAAGAATTTCAAAGAAATAAAAAAAAAACATTTATGATATACTGGATAGTAAGGGAAAACCAACCATTAATTTTAAAGAAAATCTATTATATACTAAATGGTAAGGGAAGACAAGAACACGAATTAAAAAACAATTTATAATAAACTGAAGAGTAAGGGAAGACTTCACACCAATTTCAAGAAAACACTCTACAAAAAACTGAACAGTAAAGACAGACCAGCCACTAATAAAAATATAAAACAGTTTCACATCACATGCAGATCTGCAGCTACCTTTTCTAAAGTTTATTCACTAGGAGACCACAGAAAGTGCTAACAGGTTGCACACACTGATCACTCAAGCACAAAATAATTAAGAAAAATCTTACCTTTGCAGAGTAGAAACCAGGTGTACACAAACTAATCCCAAAAAATACCAGAGGAAGAAATCACCTCAAATGTAGAAGATAATTGCAGTACTAGATAAAACATAGTATAATGGGAAGACAACTGTAAAAGTGAATGAAACATGGCAGAAACAAAAGATTGTTACAAAAGTGGACAAGTCATCGAGAAGAAGATTACTGCAACTGGGGACAAGACATGACAGAGATGGAAGACTGTTGCAGCATTTGTCAAGACATGACAGAGATGGAAGACTGTTGCAGCATTCGTCAAGACATGGCAGAAATGGAGAACTGTTGCAACATTTGTCAAGACATGGCAGAGATGGAAGACTTGCAAAACTGGACAAGACATTGAGAAGTAGAAAATTACTGCAAATGTGGTGAAGACATGGATAGATAAAGGATTACTTCAACATTGTGCAATACATGGTAGAAACTGAAAAAACATTGAAACCCTTTATGCAGCAGAGATATGACCATCACAACACTGGTGGAGACATGGCTCTCCTTGCAATAAAAATAACAAAGAACACCTGCATGTTGCTTACAGAACATAAAGAAAGTTTTCAGTTATACTTTAGGTTTGATGCAGGTTGCACATCTAATAAAAATATTAAAAGTTCACAAGATACACAGTGAAACTAAGGTGAACACTAAGTATTACCAACAGAAAATACTGGAAACAGCTTCATGAACTTGTTGAAATGACAGGACAGTATCGTTACATTAGGCTGAAGTATCAACTCAGAGAAGTTTTTTAAATTATTCCTTACATTCACAAAGGTCAAAGATTATTACAAGGAAGTGGTTTATAAGAAACAGTGCCCATGACAGAATGACATACAATTATGATGACAGAAGAAACAATTCCTAAGGTGAATTCAAACATTGTTCTTGTTACATGGAATTAACCCTCTGTTCTTATATTTCATCTTTAATTCTCAAACTGTGTTAAGACTAAATCTTATTAAACAACTAGAAATATTACAAAACGCTACTTACCAGGCAACTGGTCCACAACATGTTTCTCTTCTTCACTGGGTAACTCTATAAAACAAAAATAATGATAAAATAGAACTGCATTTATATAATGAATAATTTCCTTTTTACAATACATAAAATACATATATGAAAACAAACAAACCAACATCTCTATTCAGTGTTAATAAACACAATACCAGGTTTCTAAATTTGTACTGATATAGATACTAGACTTTTATAAAATTATAAACAGGAAAAAAGTCATGTTGAAATACAAATAACAATGTAGCATGCTGTTGACTTCTGAAGTATGGCACTGAAAACTTACACCAGTACAGTACAGAAACTGAATAACCTTTCAATAAACATATCAAATCAGAAGATGGCTATGTGAATCTTTAAACAATGTGTAATACATAAAGAACTATGGGAACAATCATTTAAAAGTGAACTTAGTTTTCCATATGAGAAACTGTTTTTATCATTTTGCTCAAAACAAGAAAAAATCTATTATTTCACCACATTTTCTCTCCTAAATATCAAGTATTTGTGTATGTCAATTTTTCAACCAGTCTCAGTCCAGAAGGATCATAGCAAAAATGTTTCAATAAAACAACACATAAGGAACAGGAAAAGATCTGGAACCACATTCCAGTGGTTACCACAGTAAGTGTACGTATCAAAAACCTGAAGAAAAAACAAGTGCAAACACCTACTCTGAAATTAAAAGGACATAGCCATTATTACTGGAAATAACCATTAGCTACAGAAATGCACATAGACAAAGATAATGTGGAAGAGGTGTCATAAAAATTTTATAAAAATATTTTAATAACATGTGACCAAGACCAAACAAAGTCTGATAACTTTATTACAAGTCCAACATAGTAACAAATATCTTGTTTCTAAGGCTCTGTCATCATCAGGTAGAATTAATTTACATAAACACAGGAATATATATACACTGTCAACAAATAGTAGGGCTGTTTTGATCAGTTAAGATGGTTTCATGAATTTATTTGTTTATGTTTAGTTGGTTAGTTAAAATGAAAGTTGCCACAACAAACATTAAACTCAAAAATTAAAAAAGACACTGAAAAAAAAACTGCAACAACTGAAATTCATCATTTATCCTTTAGATCTACTCAAATAGAATCCACACTTTGACAAAGTTTATCTTTAATCATAAAATGACAGTCAGCTTCACATTCATTCAAAAACCTGGTTCAAGATAGAACTGTTACAAAGTAATAATTACAAAGATCACACCACACCAACTTCCCTTTTTAAAAAAAATGTATAATATCTGTCCATAATTTTACATTGGAGAAACTAGTAGAAAGCTGGAAACCAGATTCACTAAACATGAGAACATTTTCCATGTTTACCACCAATGTAACTCACAAACCAAAACATAACTATTCTAAACTTGTAATTTTAAACAAAGAACCAAACATCGAGAAATAAAACAGAATAAAACACCCCTGTTGTGAATGAACACCTAAGAGTGTTAAGATACCTCTACCAAGCTGGCAAGTAGTCTCCAGTTGTATGTCATCTTTATTCTACATGTTACATACAAAAGTATGTCGGTGTAAACTACTAGTACCTGATGATAACATTCTATATTTCTTAAACTTATACAAAACATTTCTTCATTATGAATTCAAGCCATCTTCAGACTTCAAAATATGTTTCTGGTGATCATTGTTGGTTTCAACACATAATAGTAAGTAAAGAATTCTGTACAACTTTTTTTACAAGTTTCAAAAACAAGAAATGAAACTTCCAGTGTTGGTGACACAAAAGCTACTATACTTTCTTTCAAAACAAAAATTTGATACTTATAATTCTTGTGAAAAACTCTTTACATGTGTGAAGAAGAGAAACCTACCATCATCCATCCCTACTAAATCCAATATCAAGACAGGTGGCATAGGTTTACTATGCCTAGAGAGCAAGCCTCGAAATTCTCTTTCTAAGGCGTCTCCTCCAGCATCAAATAATGACATCTGGAGAAAAAGCAAAGACTGATAATATTATATACAACAGATAACATTTCTAAATTATTTGTTAGGTATTCACCTAATGTCTTGTGATATAACAATTCATAAATGCAACTAATACAGAAGATATTCATGGTATGTAAAGCAGACATCAGGCTAAACTGTTTCATTCATAATGTAAATAAATAATCACACAACTGTCAATTGTAAACCTTTACAATTTCTTGATAATCTTATTCACTTATTAAAAGATCTTGATACAGATTAGTTTGTAATAAAATCTTGTCTTTTCAATCAAAATCATCAACAGATACTTCAGGTTCTGAGCCAGAAACATTGTCTTTTCTTGTGTGAGAACTCCAAAACAATTTCTTACAATTTTTTTTCACCAAAATTAAACAATTTTCAACTGCAAACATCACCAAATGTTTGAATAGCAACATGCACCAGGTTGGATACAAACTGGTGACTAAGAGTGACGTCTGTAAAGATTACATTTGTCAACTGATTTTGTACACTTGTATTTCTATAATGTATTTCTTGTGGAAAATTTAAATGTTTATTATGTTATGGCAGTGAGTGTGCCTAAAACATTAAACAACCTTGCATTATAATAATAATAATAAAAGGAATGCAGTAAGGAGACTCCCTACCAAATTTGAATAGTCTCAAGTGCAGTGATTGATAAGAATTCAGTAATAAAAGAAAAACAAAAGATGGATTATCAAGAATGAAACATAACAAAAGTGTAGATGCTCGTGAGAAAAACTTGTGCCAATTTCTTGTATTAGTATTACTGTCAGTAAGAACGTTTGTGTTTTGTGGCAGAAATGACTATTCTCTCTTCACCTCTTTCCGTATTTCAATGTTGTTTTAAGTTATTGGGCTCCTGTAATCAGTTTGTGTACCACTGTTATTTCATTTAATCTGTCTAAAGAAAAACACAAACTAGGTCATGAAATGTTAAAGGACTATTAAAGAGTTTAGACTATGCATTTTATTCTAAAGTTATTTGAAATATTTCTGTAATTTACGTATGCTTTCTTTTTCCATGAGGGAAGAATATTAAAGACTCAGTACAAAAAAATCACACATAACAACACAAGTACATATTAGAAAGTAATAACTACTGCACCAGTCTACAGCTCAAGCAGTGTTAGAATATACTCTTCCTTCTGTTATACTCCATACATAGATCTCCCCTTATGCATGTGTTGTATCAAAAGCTCATTCTCTTCCTCAGCAATGCATTGATTTAGTAATTTGTTTTTTTAGGAATTGTTGTGTTTGCTATTTTCACCTCACATGATTATTGCATTGTTGTGTTTGCTATTTTCACATCACATGATTATTGCATTGTTGTGTTTGCTATTTTCACATCACATGATTATAAGCATTGTTGTGTTTGCTATTTTCACATCACATGATTATAAGCATTGTTGTGTTTACTATTTTCATCCCACATGATTATAAGTATTGTTGTGTTTACTATTTTCATCTTGCATGTTTATTGCATTGTTGCAGATCTTTTCAGTTTATGCTGTGTTAACTCTCATTTACCACATCCTTTCAGCATAAGATTCCTTTTATGTGGTCTGTAATTCTACTTTTCTGGGGTTCCCCTACCCCTCTAATCTTTTCTCCCAGCAGTGTCCTATTTTTTGTACATTGATTCTTTTACCTTCAAATGAAACTTCTGTTTAGTTTACTCATCTTCATAGCTTCCAAACTCTTTACTCCACAACTTCACTAGTTCAATGTCACCTGTTGTTCATGTAGCCTGTTTTCGTTATTCATGTGTTGCCTACTTCACTTTCTGTGCTTCTTCAGAATACATTGTTTTGTGGAGTTTGTACAGACATTTTGGATGCTCTTCAAGAAACCATCAATTATAGGGCTCAGCTGAAACTTGACTCTTACACTTTCTCCACTTTTGTTATCACTCAGCAGAAAACCCTTTGGTCCTACAGATTTTCACTCAGAAGCTTACTGTATCAATCAAAACTTGCATCTGTGTCTTAAACTAAGTTGTGACAGCTTTCACATAGAGAATGCTCTAATTGATTCTGCACTTTTGTTGCAATATGGACATTTTGCAACTGCCAGTCCAGTCCTGGTATGCATCTTCTGCTACAATCTCCCTTCACCTTTGAGAGCTTGCTCATTTGGGTTGTCTGATCAGATCCCTAAGTCAGTACTGACTCTCGTCAATTAGGGAGTCTTTATCACTCCAACTGATAGATGTACTCAACTTACTCTTTTATAAATATAGTTTTTGGTTTCCAAACTCTCATCTACTTTTATCATGTGCATGTTCTTTAGGTCTTTCAATTCTGTAGCATCTCCTTCAAATCAGTGAAACAGAATTTGTGATTCACTATCTTCTCTCACATCTCTACCTCCATCTCATTGCCATAGTTACTCAAACATTTACACACAACTCTGATTATCCATCTTAACTTACAACTATTTATCAATGTTTCTTTATCTAGCTGGGGTAAACGTCTGGATAATTTCAACCTTTCAGTATTTGGTCTCCTACAGAATGGCCTTTCCAAAGCAAGATTCGTAAGATGTAAACAGTTAAGTCTCTAGACATCTTATAGTAATATATTCAACAACTACACTGTTGTTTTTTACATCAATCAAAGGGGAGGTACTTGCTCTTGGAACCTCTGCTTCCTTTTCTGGAGATCCACTTTTGGATTAATGACAACAATGTCTGTTTCTCATACTACAGTAACTTAGAATTTGGTGGCGAGTCAGCTCTCACCTGAACCACATTTTTCAGATAGAGTTGTTTTTACATATCTTAATATTGCTGTAAATGTGTTACCATTTTGACAGTCCTCTTATTAAAGCATTTACAACTTCCCAACATCAAGTTTCTATTTTTTTGGAAATTTGTGCCAGAATCTATGGCCCTGGTGATATTTCTTCAGTCTCAATTGGTCCACCCTCTTTCTGTAAGTTTGACCTCCATTTCAACTTCTTTGGATGATGGCTATAATTCATAGCACCTATTAACAGTCTCTTCTCATTCTCCCTCTTTGGTCATGTTTTCTGCTCAATCATTTCTTGTATATCTTAGAACCTTCATCTCTTCTATCTCAGAGGTCTCTTTTTCCATATGTAATGGAAGTACATCTTTCTCTATGATGTTCTCTGCCATTATCTTTATATGCAGTTTTTGTCCAATTCCCTCCAAGACACAACATACGTGCATGGCGTGCCCGAGCCACAACATACGTGCATGGCGTGCCCGAGACACAACACACGTGCATGGCATGCCTGTGACAATATAAGTACATGGTATGCCTGAGACACAGAGGTCAATTGGGCAACTTTTACATTTCATCCAATTATACAACACTTTAACACCATGTAAAAGATTGAGACTCTCGTATCCACTGTTACTTCTATTGAACTAAGAGTTTTCGGCACCCCGATAGTACAGCGGTAAGTCTACAGATTTACAATGCTCAAATCATGGGTTCAATTCCCCTCGGTGAGCTCAGCAGATAGCCTAATGTGGCTTTGCTATAAGAAAAACACATACACTTAGAGTTATCTCTGCATGAGATTAATGTGGTCTCCCACCTATGAATTTCCCAGTTAAGTTCCACAAGTTTTCCTTCTCATCAGTATTTCTCAGAAAGAAACTTATTTTTTTATTAACACCAGGCCCTCCACAATCTTCTGAGTGTGGAACTTTAGTTAGCTACTCTGTGAAGAGACAAATAACATTTCCAAACTTAATATTTCCTTACTTGAAAATGTATTTCAAATAGGTAATCACCTTTACACAAAATTAAACACCCTATATTTTCACTTCTGATATGTCTATTTTGCCTTATCAAGAATAAATATTTGATAAAATCCAATATATTCAAGAGGGGTATTGCATACGATATGTTGCACTTCTGTTAAAAAAGGGCTACAGTGTAATGGTGCAACGTACAAGTTGTTATCTGTTAAGTGTGAGAGTTATGTTCAATAGCTAGGTTTATGCTAAAAAATGTTTCAGCTATCTGTTCTGTTGATATGAAAGTACCATTTCTAAAATGACAAATTCTGGGATGTTGATTTAAATATATTTTTTACATCTCATCAAACTAATAAATGTTTTAATGTTTGTTTAAATGTATTTTTCCACTTCTTACCAAAATCACTGGTTCTGAACTAATAGTTAAATATACTGTTTTACAAATTACCCAAGAGAAAACTATGGACCTTTGGTTTAATATATTCTTTGAATATTACTAGAGACAAACACTGTGCTGTTGATGAATTGTTTAAATATTTTACATTTTATAAAAATGACAAACTTTGGACTGCTGTTTTAAATATATTTGTTATATCATACCAAACTGACAAACTCTTGTCTGTTGGTTTAAATATATTTTTGCACATCACTAAAGAAACAAGTTCTGGCTGTTTGTTAAATATATTTTACAAACTAAAGGCTATTATTTTGATAACTATTTTTACACCTTACCAAAGTGACAAGTTCTGGGCTGTTAGGATTGTGTTTATCAAAGTAATCTATTGCTTTCTGTAATTTATCCACACTTTTCAGGAACTCCTCCAAACAGTCCATTGGGCTGTTGAGATTACACAAAACAAACAAGACACTGTAATATGAAATCTGTAACGTAAGGAACACTTCATGTTAACTACACTCAAATATAAACACCTATTTAGACAGTCATTAAAATGGGCATCTCAATGCACAAAATAAAATAATTTACAGGTATATGAAGACATTAAATAAGAAATGAAAATTTCTTTTGAAGAAGCTTAATATGTATCTCAGGACAGCTGGTATGGGTATTAACACTTTTACTAATAAAGCAGAGAACAATGTTTTGACATTCTTAGATCATCTTCAGGACAAATTTTTTATTCTCTGCTTTATTAGTAAAAGTGTGTTCTATACCAGCTGTTCAGGATACATTTTGGGTTTCTTGTCATCACAAAAGGATCAACGTAGTACTGGACTACAATAAGCTTCCAGTGTGGCACTAAATAAATTTAACATTAAAGCAACAATACATAAATCTTACATTATCCTCTAAGACAAACTGTCTTCAACACCTTCAAACTGATGTAATATGAAAAAAATACAGAGGTTTGGGTTCATTCCACACCAACCTGACAACACATGAGTAGTTAACAGACTATCCTACTCTCTATTTCAGTGACTAGAATGTATCTAGAGTAATAGTAAAAGTAACCCATGTCTCATGAAATTGGGGCCTTTCCTTGGTTTAAACAAGTAGTCTGTCACATTCTAAACCAGGTTTACTTGGATTCAAAAAGTAATCCATCTTTCACAACATCACAGTGCTTGCTTTGGTTGAGAATGTAACATCCCTCGTAAGACCACAGTGTTCTGTTGAGAAATTTAAAATGTCCCTAAACTTTTCAATAATTTCCATCTCTACTGACACTATAGTTATTTTTCAACATCAGCTTTACCTATCCAAACACTGGTCTTACATGCTCTAGGCTTTTATACTCCATTTATACATCCTTGGTAATATCTAATTTTAAAATTTATCCATTCTCATCAATATATCCTCCATCCTGTTAATGCAGATAAGTAATTCACTTAGATAATATAATCATTTTTTGAGACTTACACTGACTATTAGTGGAAAGGCAAGACAGACTGTCAGCAAAGGTAAGTATTATCAGAAATACATTTTCAGTTTGAGAGTAAGTTAACTTGCAAAACACACTTATCATCTGCTAACAATACAACTAGAATCCCATGCTGAAAAGGTAGAGAAACTGATGCAGTCATGGTCCATACAGAAAGTGTCTTCATAGAATAACAGGTACCAAGATAAAAGTGGTATCAAGGGTGGCATAATACATGAGTAAGCATATTATAGGCTAGACCCAACCAGAAAGCTGAGGCTCCACAACTTCAGGTTGGAATTAAGGGTCTTGTTCCCTCTATTCCACATTGGTGGCTAGGGCTTTTAGACTGCCATGTTAGTTATACATTTTGATTGGATCCCAACCTGTAGCCATAGAGTGATGAATTTCACCCCCATTAGAACCACAACAAGAAAATAAACAAGTGAAAAACTTTCCATTAAAGAAATCCAAAATGTAATAACCCCAGGCTTGGAATAATGGGATCGTGTATGCTGTACTCAACAAAAGGGACAGAACTTATCTACTCTGGAATTACGAATATCATCCTCACTCCCCAACCAAGTGGAGAAGGAATATTCCACTTACCCTGGTTTATGGAGAGAGCGTGGAGCCTGTGCCATCAGGGTAAAGCAGAACAAATGTGGAATAATAAAGAGACCTAACAACATAGATTGCAAACAACTCTGACTGACATCCACAGGCCAACAACAACAAAAAATACAATTTAAGAGAAAGGTGAAACAAAGAACATGAAGTTGAAGGTGTAAAATGAGAATAAGCCAATGTGTGTAAAATAACTTTAAAATCCCACTTCTGTAACTGAAAAGGCTATTTGAGCCAAGAAATATGAAAGGATTTTAGTGCACTTGATAGAACTGGAAATCTGAGGACCTTTTAATATTTATAATACCTAAAAATAGTGGATAAAGATGCTTTATATAAAGACATCTTAAATGAAGAAAGACCCTCCTCGCGGTACACATTCAGAAAATGAGATACAATAAATATTTTTGGATGAAGAGAGATTAACTTCCTTTTAAGATACAACAGATGATAAAATATTCCATTTCCATTGATAAAAGACAGTACTTGACCTATGGAGATTTAGTAAATACAGAGAAACTTCAGAAGTTAAACTATTACTCCAGGCAAAGGATCACATAACTTCCAAGCTGAAGACTACATTTATGGACATCTGTGTCAAGACAGTATGAAGAAGGTTGTCTCAGAGATGTTCATTATGAAAGAGGTTGAGGTGGACATACCTGCAGATACTGAAGAAGTGGGAACCATGCCTGAGCTGGCCAATAAGGGCAACTAAGAAAACTTGACAGGGAGTAGAAACAAACCATAGTAAGAACCCAGTGTAATGGCTAAACTGGAGGGAAAGGCATACAAATGTTAATCTGTCCAGTCTTGACTGAACACATCTGTTGTTAATGCTTGAGAATGAAATACTGGGAACCAAAACCACTGCAGCTGAGAATACCAATGAGTTGCAAAGGCATCAACTGTTGGAGACCCAGACAGAGAGCAAAACCTCATGACATCCATTCTGTAGGAAAAAATTAGGCGCTTGATGAATATCCACATATTCAAACATCATAACAGAAGGAGACAGAAGTAAATGACTGGTAGGAGAAGAAAACAGAAGTAAAGACTAATGGCTTTTTCTATGGCTTGAAGCATGAGAGGGGTTCATGGAGCAAGACTTAATTGAGTATCAAAAACACCCCAAAACAGACAAGAAACTAAAGCAAGAGTTTGTCTACCATTAGGTGTAGATGTTTATTATCCTTACAAACTACAAGCAAGAGTTTGTCTATCATTAA
>NW_027467797.1:0-44987 GCF_004210375.1 Tachypleus tridentatus
AGGATAAGTGTTCAGATGGCTGAATATAATTGGAAAGGTATACAGGGCTTTCTCTGAAATAATTGAAAGATATTTGTTTAAACAAATTTTATGACAGTTAGAAGACTAACTATTTTCCTATCTCAAAAGAAGGAACAGTTCTTTATGTATATGTCTTTAAATTAAAAAATAGCTTCCAACACAGAAGATAGATTTCTCTGTATGACGCCTGAGTCAATTTGAGACCTATACAAAAGAGTCAATGCTGACGAACGCCTTACATAAATAGTTCTGTAATATCCCAGGTTATTAGGATCCACTTCAAGACAAAAAAAAAACTGTAAGTCTTATTAGGCTTAATGTAGTATATACCATGAGCTTTACATTGAAAATCCATGAATGATTAATCTAACAACTTTCTTTACTGGCAAAACTCAATATCTTTCTCAAAACAGTATTTACTTTTGTTTCAACAGAGGACCATTAATGTCTTTTGCTAGTTATTTTATATGCCAAAGGTTAATCAATTGATAAGGATTGTGTAATATCCAGTTCCACCATGTTTGACTTTATGTTCAGAAAATTGACTTCACTAATATTTTCAATGTATAGTGTAAGTTTAATTTTTGCTGTGTCCTAATGTAAGTATTAAGAAATGTTTGTATGCTGTTTATATGCATTCATTTCTCTTTATTTGTCCTTCAAGCGGAAGGGAGGTCTCTACCCTTCAGACACTCCTGTGAGTCGGTCTCTTCTAAGACCAAAGGCTGAAGAACTTGCCCATACCTCCCACCTCATTTACCCTCTTTCATTTGAGAATTACCACACAGTACCCTTCCCTTCCCCTACTAAACATTCTGACGAAAAGTTACACCTGCTTGCACTGGACACAAAGGAGTTCTACAAATACAGACCACAGAAGACTTCAAAAACGGTGTTTCATTGTTTAGATGTGTTTAGTGGGGTGCTATGGGTTCATCTTGTAACAGGTCGGTCGCCCCACAAAAGCAGTTTGACCATTTCCGAGACCTGTACTGTGTGATTGAATGTGATCGTATGCACAAGGCAAGAACAGCCGTGCGGGACAGGTGAACAGAGCTTTGACTGGGATGAAATTTTTGAACTGGATTTGGTTGAGAACCAGGAATTAACTTTTCTTGTCTACAGCTGGGATCCAGAATACCGCCACAAGCTATGTTACAAAGGTACAATACAGCTCAACATACTTAAAGAGGGACCTGTCCATAGCCTGGCTCTGAAGCTGGAGCCTTGTGGAACACTCTACCTCAAGCTACAATTCACAGAACTCAAAGATCTATTGGATAGAATCCCTGCTCCCACCTCCTCAGTGGTGTTTGGGGTAGATTTAGAAACCATTGTTGCAAGAGAGAACTCTAGCATAGGGGTACCACTTATTCTGAAGCTGTGTACCGATGAGGTGGAATTACGTGGGTTGACTACCCCTGGTATTTATCGTCTCTGTGGGTCAGCAGTAAGGAAGAGGATGCTTCGAGAGGCATTTGAAATGAACCCCTGGTTGGTTGACTTAACAGAAGAGAATGTCCCGACATCAGTGTTGTTGCCAGTGAGTAAGAATTAGAAAACAAACATTTATTATTAATTATAAAATATCCACTAAATCCTCAAACTTTGTTATTCTTAAAATTCCATCTACAGTTTTAGGGCTCTATTATAAGTATCTTCTTGTTAGATATTCTCTCTGGACAAATACAAAATGAAAATTATTTCATTCAAGATAAACATATAATTAATGAATACATTTCCAAATCTTACTTCCAGTCTATATGAATATAGATAATTGACCACATCTTTTACTCATTGGACTCAATGTTGCTCAGTGCTTAGCCTAGTTGAACTTAAAAATTAAAATAAGTGTTCAGACAGTTGCCTATAACTGGAAGTCTTGGGCTTTCACTGTGGAAGTGTTGTAAGATGTGATTAAAAGGCTGAACGTAATTAGGGTCCCTTGCTGGGAGAGCTGTAAGTCTACAGAATTACAGTGCTAAACTCTGGGAATCGATTCTCTGTAGTGGACCAAGCAGATAGTCCATTGTGGCTTTGCTGTACATAAACAAACAAAATTTAACTGGACAATTATAGTTTTCATTGTGGAAGAGTTTGGAAGACATGTTTGAATGGTTGAGTCTTTTTGAACAGCACTCACCACCAACTTTTCAGTTACTCTTGGCTGATCAAATTGTAGGATTTGACAGTCACTCATATGGCTCATTGATGTACCAAAGATTTAAGTCTAGTAAGAAAAGAAACTGTATCTCTAGAGTCATGAAAACAAGCTGAGTAGAGAAATGTTAAAAATGAAATTGTAGTTTTAGAAACCTGAAGTGAAGCTAACAGGGTGTAAATATTGAAATAAGGGAAAACATCTTTTCTCTTTTAGAGCTATTGATACTTCATTGTTAAATTAACTGAATTCAAGGCTCTGTTTATTATACAAAGCACCTTCAGAACTAGGAAAAGTTTCAAGGATGTATACATTTAAGGTTATTTCATTTGCTCTATAAAATTTAATGCAAGTGTTTGTGCAACATTAAAAGCATCAATGTTTGTTAATTTGTTATAGGGCAAAGGACTATATACATTCTTTCTAGTGGAGAATTGAACTCCAGATTTTAGCGTTTTAAGCATGTAAACTTATTGCTGACTCACCGGGGGATATCAAAGAGTTAAATGTTTAAGAACTTTTAGCCAAACAGTTGTTCATTTTCTCATTCCTTATAGCTATGTTGTTCAGTTTGTATCTTTAGACTAAAACAATTTATACTCTACAATTCTAAGTACTTATTCACGGCATAATGAATCGTGTTTTTAAATTGTATGCAATGTTGAAAAGTATGGTTACGTCAAACAAATCCCTTTTATGTTACGAGGATACTTCAAGACTAAGTAACAGGGTACTTCCATTTGAATTATTCAAGACTAAGTAACTTCAGTTGCCCTTGATTGCAGTAGCTGTTCTATAGGGAATAACTTCCAGGTTTTCCCTGTATGTTATTATTCCAAACAGCGAAGAACGAAACAAGCCAAGCATAGGTGTGTATCCACGTGAGATAATCGGCGTTGAGGTAAATGTTTTCACAAATATTACTCACACCTAGCCTTTCAAGACGTGAGTAAATATTACCAAAATGTAAACAGAAGTGAGTAAACGTGATCAAATAACATTATTCTTCAAGTAAAGAGTAGTTAAATCACCGCTATGTAAATTTATGTGTTTGTTTATTTTGTTATAAAGCACAAAGCGCCACAATGGGTTCTCTCTGTTATTCTACTGCGGACATTGAAATCCCATTTTTGACCTTGTATACTCTCAGGTTGACCGCTCAGCCACCAGAGTGCAGGCTTACGGGACATAAAGCGAAACGTATTTTGATGATATTACACGAAGTACGTCGCAAGGAAAGTATGAACTACATATATATTGGTTATTGATTATCTAATCACGAGCTAGCAATCGAAGTATATATTTTTTCTGTATAAATTATACCACGTATGCTCATCAGTGATGCCTCCTAGTGAGCAGCGATAAGTCTTATTGCATATAACGCTAAAACTACAAATGTAGTTTCAATACCCGGGGAATGCACAGCACAGATAGCTCGTTGACTAATAAACAAATAATCAGTGACAACTTGTTTAATCTCACTTGATTTTTGTGTTGTTTTTCTTCAGGTCTTCTCAAGGATTACCTTCGTGAACTTCCTGAACCACTATTCACTAAGGGTTTATTTGACATGTTAGTGGACGGTATTAGCGTGTGTCTCCCGGACGATCCTGAGGGTAATTCCAAGTTGATGTTCAGTATACTCGACTGCCTACCAAAGGTCAACAGGGTAAGAATTGGTATACCAGATCATGGTGTCATCAGTTGATTTTCACAAAATTAACTCATCTATCATTAAAATAACTTGCTTAAGGAAGCAAAAAATTGTATAAATGACAACGTTAGATAATGCTCCCCTTCCCTTCTTTCTTTTGTGTTATTCAATCCCCAATGAATTCGTTATATCTTAATTACATACCCTGATTTGTGGAAGGTAATAATTTAATAACTGACTCATTTAATTGATTAAATATAAATGTTTTTCAATTCAAAACTAAAAGATTATTTAAATAAGTGAGAATGTACCATATTTAATGTCGTTTTTATTATCCCATCTACACCGTCGAACAGTTTCCAGTTACATATCTCAGAATGGCTGGTATGGGTATTAACACTTTTATTGATAAGCAGAGACCAACGTTTCGACCTTCCCAAGGTCATCTTCAGGTTAATAACAATTTCCAGTTACCATATCAAAATTACAGCAATCTAGCCAGATAACATTCACACAATAATACATAATAATACAATAAATATAACAGATTATATTTATAGTAAGATATATTGTTTACTAACGCACATAACAATAAACGTAACTACGTCTTGAAGGTAAGGTTTGTCAAAGAACATCAGACCAATCACTGAGTAGAAATAAAATTTAAAATTCATCAAAATGGCTTAAATTTCAGCAAGCTGGAACTTTATAATTCTAATTTGATTCTGCTACTCAAGACCGTGTTTCTTATTTTAAAGGAGAAAATATCATGTAATACACTATAACATAATCAACTTTTATGTGTGTAGCTTTGGAAGCACCTAAATAACTGTTACCATTTGTTGTGTTTTCGAGTTCATAATAATCACAAATATCTGATACAACACTGATAAACAGTTAACTTGAAAGTTTTTGTCGAAAGTAGTAAACCACTTTGAAACCAGTGAAGAAACACGATAGTCAGGACTTACTGTTAAATTAAGACTAACTGCATAAGTGGTGGGTGTTTCTGACTGGTTGACGTTCTCTTGGTCAGCAGTTGAAACTAGTAACAGCTAACCCTGAAGCTCTGGATCTCTGACTCGGTCCTTTAGACCACTTATCACGCAAGTTGCTGTTCAAGTTGAAAATACCAAATAAATTGTTTTTCTATTGGGTAATATTTTTTGTGACAGTTCATTTGAAAAGAAAGTAATGTATATAGACACCAGATAGAAATGCTGTTAATATAACGAAAACTGTGAAACATCAGTATTTAAATTTCACATTTTTGACTGCTGTATATAATAGTGTCTGGAGAAGTTAATTCGTGTTAGATTTACCGACATAGCAAAATCAGACCAATCAGTTCAAAGTTGATGAAACTGAAATGTGACAGTTTACATGTAAATCATTCTATCTTATAATATCTATTGGTTGCATCATTTAATATATCAACTGTCATTACTTTGCGAATTATATTTTATTATTAGTATTATTATAAAAATTATTTTAGATTTGTATCTTAATATATTTATGTAGGACTAACATAAATACCCTGAGTTGGCTATATACTATGTCATTTATTTATTGTTATTTTCATTAACTGTATTGGCTATACCATTATTGTAGATATTTTTTTTTAACATTGTTAACTTGATGTTTGTGTTTAGGACTAACCTAAATCTTCTGAGCTGGTCGAACCCTAGAAGATATTATTGGGATTACGACCTAAAATGTCGGTAATAGCGAGATTATCCCACGAATGAAACAGTGCATTGTATCTTTATAAGTAAAAACATAAAAAAACACACATTTAATTGGAAATACTGATGACAAGGCTCTTTCTTAGTTTTGCTTTTAAGTACATAGCTTACTCTGATCAGAAGTAATTATCATATACATACATACAATGTATATATATATATATATATATATATATATATCATTTTCCAATTAATTTCCCAGAAATCCTTAGCACTTTAATGAGAAGTGCTTACACTTTTTGGTAAAGACTAGTTTATTATTTTTAATTATTAACTTTTGAAATGTGCTTTTTTCTCTGTTTAGTTTCTGATCTTTGTACCCTAATATCACGAGAAGTTTTGTGTATTATTCAAATTAAATATGATATTTAGATAGAAACATGAAAGAACTGAGACTTCTATCGTAGCATGAAACTAAATTTTGAAAGTCGATAGTAAAAATATTAAATGAAATAATTAAGTATCATTTTGAGGCTTTTTTTTTAATTTCGCAGTGCACAGTGTTTTGTTTAATGGACCATTTGAAGCAAGTGGTCAGTCACAGTGAACAGAGTAAGATGACCTCTCAGAACGTAGCAGTCTCTTTCGGGCCAATTGTCATGTGTCATATAACACCAAGAGAAAGAAGTATTGAGTTACGAAAGTCTATCGACGTGTTCCGGTGTCTTTTAGATATGTGGCCTGCCAACAGAGGTCTGTACTTGTAGTTTTAGTTATTTTTGATTTGCCTTCTTTGGCGAGGATATTTGATAAACACAAATAAAATTAGGAACAAAAAGGAAAAGTGTATGTAAGACATTCAATAAGTAACATTTACTTGGTAGTCGTGAATGTTTAATTTTAGGAAACATCTGAGCTTTAAAAGAAGAAAGAAAAGGAAAGATAGAAAAACCCTAACGTTCGATAGATGTGATTCGCCTGTAAAACTGTTTTACCAGCTTCGAAGTTTGACGGTTAAAACAATGTTCAGCAACGTTTGAAAGATTTTTAAAATCTTAAATGTTATAAAAGTTACCTTGTATTTAAGACTTTGGTAACTTACCTTTTTGTTATTTAATCGGCTTAGACTTGAACCCGAGATTTCTCGGACACCTATCAAATATTCTACCAATACCATAGTGCTTGCTAATATTTATTTGTTGAATTTCAAGCAAAGCTACTCGAAGGCTATTTGCGCTAGCGTTTTTAATTTAGAAGTGATAGAATAGAGGAAAATCAATTAGTCAACAGCACCCACCGCCAACTGTTGGACTACTTTTTACCAACGAAAAATGGGCTTGACTGTCACATTGTAACGCCTCCTGGTATTCGAATCCACGAGACGAACTTTACCACTAGAATTGCTAGTAAGGCACAATTTTAATAACTCAAATAATTAAACAAGAAAAAATATAAACAAACTTCACAAATATATGAAAGTGAATCAGTGAAAACCCATTAGTCTCTAATACACTAATAATTCTAATCTTAAATAATGGGACAAACGAGTAGATATAAATATATTAGGAAATTATTCATTTTGTTGGGAATAATGAGATATAATAACGTGCTATATACTATTTGCACTAAATGTTTAGTTTAACAAAAATTAACAAAACAATTTGTTTGTTTTTAAGCTCAAATGGGCTATTTGTACTGTGTCCACTATGAAAACGTTTTTTATCGTTAAAAGCCCTCGCACATTGCACTGAGCCATTAGAGGCTATAACAAAAGGAAGCATCAGAATTTATAATATATAATTTGTTTGTTTGTTTTTGGAATTAAGCACAAAACTATACGATGGGCTGTCTGTGATCTACCTATCCGGTTTCTAGCGTTACGAGTCCGCAGATATACCGCTGAGGGGTGAGGGTGGAGACAGAGAATAATATACAACAAATTATCTGTAAGAGTAATGCCATGTATTTACTCAGACCAAATAGACTCAGACTAATTTTAAACTCGCGTTAGGGCTAATTTTGCACTCGGTGTTGCGTTTTTATTATTCATCCAAGTTGATTTAACATTATCAGCTCAAGCCACTATTTAGCAATGTAATATACCACCTTTTGTGATATTTATTGTCTCGAGGGCTTTACATTAAATAAATGAATTCCAAACTACCATGTAACGTTCAAAAAGGTTTTGTTATTGCAAATTATAGACACCAACACACACATCTAGCATTTTATCCTTTAATGTGTCACTACAAGATAAGAGACAGCCAGAACAGATACCTAATGTGTAGTTTTACGTGAGCAAACAAAACAAACTTCTGACCTATTTAATCATTTGGAAGATGTCGCTGCATTAGCCAAGTTCATTGAAGAGTGACAGAAATTTATATGTTTCACGTTGTTATTTAATCTACAAAATAATACGTATTCATTTATTAGTCATATTGTTCTTATTGATAACATATCTTATACAGAAGTACAATAACTCTTCTTTTTTGTACTTAAAGAAAAGATCAAATAGCGATTTTGTGATGTATCCACGAAATGGTTCAGCAGTAACTCGTGAACTCAAAATATTAAAATTCAGGGTTCGTTTCCCGTCATAGGCAAAGTAGGTGTAACGCATTATATAGCTCTTTGCTTAACAACAAACAAACGTATCAAGACTGTTAAATGCTGCTGAAAGGGGACTTGAACCCGCGACTCGGAGATTACGAGTCGAACGTCACGCGACATCACAAGTGAAACACCCATGTACCATACAGGAATTTTATCATTGCAGTCACAACTCCAATATACGTCACTGCTTGTGAATACTTATATCGTTAAACTTGTCTTCTGTAATATTTAAGGGCATTTGGAGGTATTCTCTCTGTTCGCTAAAGCCCCTCCCCAGTGGCACAGCGGTATGTCTGCTGACTTACAACCCTAGAAACAAAGTTTCGATAACGGTGTTGGGTAGATCACAATTAGCCCATTGTGTAGCTTTGTGCTTAATTACAACCAACCAACCGTTCGTTAAATCCTTGTGGTTGATGAACAGCTTGGTGGTAGTAGCAGAGATACAAAATAATTGAAATAGTTCGGTGCTTGCCCTTGTTGGAAATAATCGACGTATATCAGTTTCACAAGTACATACAGCAGTGACTCGACTCCTCGTTGGCAGATGTGATGATTTTAAAAATATTTAGTATGAAAATGATCGCTTCCGTTCAGTGAATATTCGGTTGTGCAGCCCTGAAGTTTTTTGTATTCCAATCCCCCTGGTGTTGCTTTCGGCATTAGTAACCATGGCATGCGTATACGTGAGCGATAAAATTATGTTTCAGATGTAAAGTGGCAGTCAGCAAATTCCCCTAAAAACTAATCTTACTCCAGGTTAAAAAATTTAATTATAATATAAACTATTTATAATTAAATCCATAGTTATTAGTCTTTACGTTAAGCCTAACGAGGCCACGTCTTAATGATTCCCTATTCAGTAGTTTAACTTTTCTTTTTACCAGAGGAAAGCAGCAGCAATTTTTTAAAACTTTCTCATTTCTTGTTATTGGATTTGAAATGACACAAAATAATTACTGCTTATATTGAATAAATAATTAGGTAGGTTTACATACCAAAAACTGGCAAAATATTGAGAGAAGATAGGCCAAACATTTTTAATGGAAATAATTTTATCGAAGAAACGTTTTTTTCACACTCATCGTAATTTGCTTAGTGTGTGTGTGTTGTTGTTTTTTTTATAACGAAGCCACATTGGGCTATGTGCTGAGTCTACTGAGGAGAATTTACTTAATAATTACAACCACTGCAGCTAAAATTATAAATAAATAATTTTGTAAAAGTATTATTTTTAATAATTTCGAGAATTTCTTTGCTTTGCCACTAGGTGATAGAAGCAGCGATTCAAGCACTAGTGGGAAGAACAGCCAAACTACAATAGATGATGACAATAATGAAGGAAGAATGATGCCACAGAAGATTGCATCATGGTCTGTTGGTCGATGAATTTTACCAGAATTTGCAATTTACATATTAGCCGTTTTGTGCCACTAGGGGATGGTCTGAACAACTGTAACCAAGCCAAAGAAGAATAATTAAAAAGTAAACTGCCTCAATTAATTTTATTTCTATACAACATCTTTCTGATACAGGTAATCTGGGTAGCAAGGTGTAGTTACGTTGTTAATTGTTCTATCTTTGTTGCAATTCTCCTTTAAATAGAAATAATGTAATAATATATTGTTTAAATGTGAACTGTCCTGCTGATATTAGAATGCAAGAGTTAATAATGTTCACCAGATAATGCCGAAGTCCCTGTTACTGTTGTTAATTCCCCTCCCCTTCCCCAGTTTAAAAAAAAAAGAGATGTTCCTAATCCTATGTGTAAATCCGAGCGCTGTTGTTTTGTTAGTCGGTTGTTTGTTGCTCCTGATGAGAGGAGAAACTTTCCTGTTGTTGTTTTCTCTTGTAAAGTTATTATGTCGACAATGGACTTTGTTACAAGGAGTTCACTGTCCGTCTATTCCTTGTTTTAAATAAACGATTTATCCTCTTCAGTTTCACACTTCTTTTTATTCATAATGGAGTACAATTGTTTGTTTTATTATGTTACAAATTATAATTTAAAACAGCCTAAGTCTGAGTTAGATTGTAATTTGAATTTAGAAGTTAATCCAATGCAGAGATGTATCAAATTTATTATGTCTGCCAACAAGATTGATACACACACTTTTCTTTCCTAATACAAATATATTTTAATACACAAACAATAATAAAATTTATAATAATGGTTATTATAAATGATTTATATGCAAAATATTTACAGACAATATTGAGTCTTCTCTCTAATCTGGAACTGGATATTTTATTGATGATTCATGATGAAGAAATTAATTCTGAGTTGATAAAGGTATAATTTCACTTAACAGAGAGCAACTAGCTCTTTGCTTGTCATATGAGTTTTTTACCGTTGGAGCTATCTAATGTCTGATGCTAATCCACTGAAGTTAAACAGTTTGTAAAATTTGAAATGTGTAAATATTCCTGGTCAAATATGTATAATTTTCTGATAAATAAGTGTTAATCACAGTTATAGCTTTCAAAGTATATGATATACCAACTGTAGCAAACCAACAATGTATACTGCCCTTTGGTGTGTTGGTTAAACGTTAGGCAAGTGAGATTATAGACATTTCAGTTGGCTCAACAATACTAGCAGTCACTAGTATTTACGTAAATATTTAGTAAATTGTTGATTCTTACACTCAAAAATTTTCTACCACTTCAATGAAGAAGCAGGAAATTCACAATACAAATTTAACAATATATGTTACATGTATTTCAATATACATATTTAACTGAAACAAACATCAGTATTAAAATAAATATATAGTAGTAAATCTGTCACAGTTTGTTTAATTACAAAGCTACACAATGAGCTATCTGTCCTTTGCCTACCATGGGTATTGAAACCCAGTTTCTGGCATTGTAAATTCATAGATTTAGTGCTGTACTAGTGGGGGGCTCTGGCATTGTAAGTCTGCTGGGGCCACAGAAGGAGTGAAGCAATGTATTCTGAGAAAATATTTCAAACTATTGCATACATAATAACCAAGTTTCCTTTAGCTCAAAAAAAATCAGCACTACAGGAAGTAGCACATAAGGGATTAAAAAGTGGTGAAATTCTCCTCTCTTTTTTTTTTTTTTTAAATATAGCCTGGTGATAAGAGCACCTAATTTGCAATTTGTATAATGTGGGCTGAGATCTCGTCACCAAACACATTCACACCTTTAGCTGTGAGGCATTATGATGTTATAATATTGGACAGCCCCACTATTAGATGGTAAAGAGTAGCTCAAGAGTCAGTGATGTGGTGTTGACTAGTTTTCTCACTAGTCTAGCACCTCAGAATTGACGACAGCTGACACCTCAAGTAGCTTTGTGTGAAACTTAACTATACAAATACTTTTAAACATAGATAACCTTCTTCTTTGTCAGAACTTGTCCTACAGTTGTATAGAGTATCAGAATGACAACCAGGTATCAAAATATTGATACACATTTTTATTGTTATCCACAACAGCTGAGTTTACGCTAGTATCAGATAATATCTACATCCTATTCAGTTTTGAATATAAATTTTGTCAAGAAAGTAAAAGTGGTTCTGTGAATTTTTCTTCCTTTTGTCTACTTTTTTATTTAAAATTTGTTTTGTTTTCAGAGAAGTTTAGTGGCAACTAAATTATTAACACTCCTACGAAATGTGGGGCCTAATAGGCCCCAGAGCAACTTGAAAGGTTATTAATATTAGGCTAATAAATTTGTATTTAAATGAAATTGTCATTTCATTTGATTTCATTTCATTAAATGAATTTAAATGGCAATTTCATTTAAATACAAAAGATACGTCGAGACAATCAGCAAAACAAATTGAGTGAAAGTTGCTTTTATAATACACTTTTCATAAAAGTAATACATAAATTCTGGTTCCATTTTATAAACTGAAGCCTCCAAAATACGAGTTAAGACATTTTTTGTTGAAACTTTGTATAAAGTTGGACTTGCTGAATCTAAAAATGGTCAGTTATGTTCTAAGCACTCAAAATTGAAAACAAAAATACAAATTTGGCTTAAATTTTTCTAACTCTTCAGCTAAAACTAAAAAAAAGCTATGATCTGAAACACTTTTCACAAACTTCATAAAATTGTAAATGGATAAAAAGGAGCTTATTGATCCTTCAAGGATGTCCCTTCCAACTCCCAACTATAACCACCACTTGCTACATTTAATTTTTATTTAATATTTCTATAGATGCTACCCAAAATCCTGTTAGCCCTATTCATCAATTTTTTCTTTAACTCAGGTAAATGTTCTGCTTCCACCACCCTTGAAGGCAGCTCATTCCAAAAACCAACCTCCCTGTCTGAAAAATAACACTGTCTAAAATGCAGAGGACTCCTAAGCTGCCAAAAAATTTAACTTATGACTCCTATATTATCAGTATCCTTAATAATCTTAAACACTTCAATCAAATCCTCTCTGACCCTTCATTTGTTTATAGATTTTAGTCTCATCTCCTAACACAGTTCCACCATCACAGGTGTCATTCTAGTGGCTCTTCTATGGACCTTCTCCAACAGTTCAATGTTCTACTTGAGGAAGGAAGCCCAAAACTGTACACAGTACTCTAAATGTGGTCTTACAAGTGATTTTATGTAGTGAAACAATAATAACCCTTGTCTTGTATTTAATATTTCTGTAGATGCTACCCAAAATCCTGTTAGCCCTATTGCTAGCTGTAATACACTATTTAGATGATTTAAGTGATTTTTTTATCACAACACCAAGATATTTTTTCTTGAACTACAATATTTAATGTATTCTCATTTAAATTGTAAGGTATTTCAACAATTATAGAGTGTCGTGTTATTCATTTAATAGAACCTGTATGAGAATGTATATTGGTCTAAATAATAAATTCAACCATTGTAAAATTTTATATTCAGTATGGCTGTCAACTGGCACGTGTGTGCTACCATAATTTAAGTTGACAGGAAACTGGTACAAAATCATGCAATTTAGGGCGGTGAAATTTCTGGGGTAAGTTGAGTAATATATCAGATAAAAGAATAAATAAATACGTAAAATAATTAAACAATTCATAAATCAAGATATGCTATGACTTGATTCTACGCTATTGAATGTGGTCCTAGTGGCCATATTAGTAATATTTTATGTGCTGTAGAACAGATGAGAAGTGGTACAAGTATTAAAGGAAAATGAATTATTTAGAGGTAAATGATTAAGACCGATTACTGGAACTTATATTTTTCATGTAGTCTTCCAGGTCATAAATAACAAACAGTTTATTAAGGAAATTTATTTCAGACATTTACCTTCTTAAGCGAGTTATAATAAGATATTTTAGTGAACGGTATTTTTCGTAAAAGACTCCCTGGGAATTTTTTATTCTACATTGGCCTGTAAGAGATACTAACTTAAACTCTGTGTGTAACATTGCTGTAATTTAATGGTCAATCCTATTGCTCATTGATAGAAGAGTAGCCCAAGAGTTGGTGGTGGGTGATGATGACTAGCTGCCTTCCCTATATAGTCTTACACTGCTAAATTAGGGGCGGCTAGCGCAGATAGCCCTCGTGTAGCTTTGCGCAAAATTAAAACCAAATCATTATTTTATTCTGTATTTTAATTACTTTTTATAAAATGTTTAAACTATACAGATATTTGTACCTAATAATCTACTCTGTTTAATATATCTTGTTGAAGATTGAATATGTGTATTCCAAAACGTTCAAGAATTAAATGTTTGTCACTGTGCACACGCGTATCAAATGTTCGTTGTTGCTGTCGTCATTTTGTTGTTAATCACTGAGTCCACAGGGATGTTTTGTGGGAATTTTACCTCTCAACATTCTAGTAAATGCTACCACATTTCTTGAGATATGACCACACCAATTATGCAACATGGAGAACCAAATGCCTTACAGAGATGCAGCAGCTTATCCAGTGATGTGGCTGAGAATTTTTCAAGAGGCAACTTTGTTATAAAGGTTGGTCAATTGGATCGAGACCAGGGCCAGGAATGTCTTAATGAAACAAGGCAAAAGGGAGGAAGAATTTTGGGAATAAGAAAGATAATTTCTGCGCACTTTGCGGGCACAGATTTCAGCAGATACAAGAAATATACATACATGGCCTGACTTTGGATAAGTTAATTCTTCATGAAGAGGCGGGAAAAGCCGTCGGCAGAAGGATATTGAGGCAGAAGATAAAGTCTTAGTATCCTACAGAAGTGTGGAGTGTGTGCTATGAACAGAGGTTGTAGTGAACATAGCAACAAAATATCAGACTACAACAGACATTACTGGCACTCTTCTCCATGCCAAAGACCTTGGACAAACACGTATGGAATAATTTGTTACTGACCATCTTATACATAGCGGTGATAATGTCCCATCCAAAACATTATCTGATCCTGTGCAAAGAAGAAATCTTTGACATTTTCCAATCTCTATGATGTCCCCAAAAGCAGGTGACCCAAAGGCAAAAACACGTAAAGCAGGTAGGCCAATTCTACAAAGGCTTGTCATCGCCTATAAAGCTAACAGGCAAGTTGACTTGGATCAGATATGCCAGCATAAGCTTCTCCCTGTTCCACTAGATTTGCTGAGATGAATGTATATCTAAGCACTAGACAGAGGTTTGGACTTGTTGAGACAATCACCGAGAGTATGAGTTGTCTATCTTCAATCATACTGATAAAGATGCGACCCTCATTTTTGATGAACAAACCTTGGTGATTGCACCAGGGAAACAAAATAATTCCACAACATCTGATGATCTTGGAGAAACTTTGGTATATGGTCAGTATATCAGTATGGATCTAAATACAATGTATTGATCTACTATTTGATAGATACAATACACATTAATTAAAGGCAGAAACTAGGGATAGGCGGAGAAAGGGAACCAGGATCAAAACTCCTGTTGAGTCTGATGATTTTTTACTTACCCGGGACTGGCAAGGATTCCTTTACCATCCCGATAACGAGACTAAACTTGCAGAGTTTTTATTAAGAAAACTTGTCATGAGTTCTCCCACTGACAAGAAAATAATTATTGCAGGAGGCTTTCATGAGGATATAAAGGTAGTGTGCAATGTACTAGATGTTGATGATAACTTTCAGGGTGCCACGAGGAGGCGGACACAATAATTGTATTTCGCTGTGTAAATGAAAGCAGTGTTGCTAATGAGGTCTCTGATAGAAACACAGGTGCACTTCTCTTACAAATGGCACACTACAAAAATATGACCTGCAGACAATTATGGATAAATGCATGTGTCCATAAAAAGCCAAGGTTCATTCTGTAAAAGAAATATTTAATTATTGTGGTTTGAACAGTTCAAAGTCTCGATTTTTACTACCTTTTTACGCAGTGACAGGCTGTAATACAATTTCATATCCATTGGGTCAGGGTAAGGAAACAGCTTTTGAAGTTTTCTTTGATATTAACTTCAAGAACTTTGCAAAAAGCCACTAACTGAAAAGACAATTACAATTGTGGAATCTTAATTCTGCAGAATTTACAGTGTTCCAGAAATAAAGTACTGCGCACGAAGCAAGAGTTGTTCTGTTGCGAAAAGGACTAAACCAGAATATTTGCCTACAACAAGTGATGCTGCTAAATTTCATATCAGTAGAGCCAATCTCCAAGTTTTAACTTGGATACAAGCTGACAAAGAACATCCAACTCTTCCATAATCCACCACAATGGGAATGGAACTAACAGATGACCACATAAAGCTTACACTTTTATCTTTCCCCTCCGTTCGAACATCTTTCAGGTAATTCATTAATTGTGGTTACGCAACCAGATGTTCATTTTTACGATGTAAGTGCAGAAAATCCGGAATACCATAAACTGGATCTTGGAAATGTTCTGGAGACTGTATGAATGGATCAAAATAAACTAAAGTGATGCTGAGAGAGTAATTGTGTGATGTTGAATTGCCTTACGTAACTCTGTAACTGTTAGCAAAACTAACAATAGCATGGTGATAAACAGTGTTTATTAACACAAAAACAACTTGTACTGAAGCTTTATGAAACTATTAAAAACGGCCTTACAAAATTTCAGTGTGAAAAAGTCTTTTCCGAAAAATAAGTCTTTACGTTGCCATTTTATAAAAATGTCATGTATTTTAAAAACTACAGAGAAAAAATTTGAGACTTTTAATTTTAAGACATTATATCAGTTGTAAAAGTCCTCCGCTGAGGCAGTGATAAGTACGAATATACAACGCTAAAATCAGGGAATCTATTCCTTTCAGTGGACACAGCAGATAGCCTGTTGTGAATTTGTTATAAGCAAATACACAAACACAGTTATAAAATATGGGGAAAAGAGTTTCAAGATCACAGTTGTATTTGGTTGCAGTTTTGAGGGTTTAAAAAACAAAACCGAGCTTCACGTAGAAGCAGTTTTGTATTCAGCCAGTCCAAGTTATGGTAAAAACCACTTTATAAAAATAATTCAACATGAAATGCCTTAACAATTCATTCTTTCTGAAAAGAAACCAGGCAAACTGGAAATGTTGTACGCAAGTATATTGGTGGAAACAAAATGGCAACATTGAGAGCTTAAAGATTAAATTTTTTTTCTTCACATAAGTAAACGTCGTTTGTCAGTATTTGTGAGATAGATCTGGCTTGGTCTAATGGTTAAATACAAATATGAAAATTTGTGGTTTGCGTCTCATTGCTTCTGCAGCACATTTGTCTTGTTTGGTCTAAGTATGTCGAACAGTGAACTGCATCCTTTACGAAATGCAACAGGAAACCATGGCAACTATACTCTTCAAAAAAAGAAACGCAAAAGGAATATTTTGTTATTTTAAAGAGAAATATATGTAATAACGTTACAAGCTCAGAGTATGCGATGTTACACGTGTTAAGAAACTGATTGTCAGACCAAAATGACAATAAAAGTTGTGCACTTTGAAAACGGAGGAAAACATCGGATTTTTCGCCAAAACGCATACGTGTCCAATAAATTTGTTTGAGAGATCTGCATGTTCTGCAAGTGCAACATGTGCAAAATCCCTATAAAAGTGACGGGTTCTCGGTTTCCATAGCTCAGTGTTAAGCCACCGACACGCAATACAGTTACGCCAAGACTGACTGAAGCACAACGCAACAACGCCATTGGTCGCTGGGATGCAGGCGAATCTCGATTAGATGTTGCCAGAGCTGTGAATGTCCACCCAAGCACCATCACAAGGCTATGGAATCGTCACCAACAACATGGATCAACTCGTGACCGTCCACGATGTGGCACACCTCGTGTGACCACGCCCGCACAAGAACGCTACATCCGGTTACGTCACCTTCGGGATAGGACCACCACTGCGACGTCTACTGCCTCAACCATACCAGGGTTGCGTAGGATTTCCGATCAGACCGTACGCAACCGTCGACGAGATTCTTAGGCCCCATGTGCAACCCATCATGGTGAATGTCAACGACGTTTTTCAACATGACAACGCTCGTCCTCACACAGCCCGACTCACCACCGTCTTCTTGAGACACCACAACATCAACGTTCTTCCCTGGCCCTCCATATCACCAGATTTAAACCCCATCGAACATCTTTGGGACGAGTTGGACCGACGTCTGCGACGGCGACAACCTCAACTGCAGACTCTACCTCAGCTTGCAGCAGCTTTGCAGGCTGAGTGGACAGCCATTTCACAGGATGTGACTCGTCATCTCATCGCTTCCATGGGCAGGAGATGCCAAGCAGTTATTGATGCTCACGGGGGGGCACACTCGTTATTGACGTTGAGTGACGTTAAACTTCAACTAGTGAGCGTGGACTTCGCCTTTGCTGACTTTGGATGTTCAGCAGTGAATGTGCAAAGTTTCACACATGTCATACAGAACTACCCGGAATAAACTTGTTAACAATATGTCTCAAATTTTACCTTTTGCGTTTCTTTTTTTGAAGAGTATATTATCTCTCATTGTAAACACTACACTATTGACTCAACGCAGTTTTGAAACATAAAATATGTTTAAAAATGTAAGCCTACCAAGAGTTATAGGGTATTTTGACATCGCGTGCAATCAGTACACCATGGCTCTTCTGTGGACGATACCAAAAGAGGTCTTCTGAAGGAGTTGATCCATCATGTAGGGGAATGTCGTCATTGTTTTTAATCTCTGATAAGTAATTTAGTGTAATCTTATTGCCTGTTTAAGCAACCAAGTCCTGGCTTCATCTGTCTACAGACACCTTTCATTTAAACGGTCAAATTTACTAACTTTAGTTAACTGTACTGAAGATTTCCTGTGTCGTTTCTGATATTTTGATTTGTTCATAAAAAAGTTACGAGACAACATTATTAATTATGTTAAGAAAAGATATTAATTTTATTTTTATGATATAGATAAATATATCATAATATAGATATGAGATTTATAATTTCACCGAAAAACTTTGAATCTGTGTAAAGGTTCGAAGTATTGAGACACTATTCATTTAATACGTATACCGTATTATCAGTGATTATCAGTATTATTCACACCAAGTTGAACACCAGATGTCAGCACATGTCATTAACAATTATACACGTTGTTTGTTATCCAAATAGATAAATTTTATATCAGTGGTTATCAGTAGTAAAACTATACACGTTTGTCATCCAGATAAATATATTACATTCAGGCGTGTCGAGAACTAAAATAGAGTCCAGGGGATCTGGGAGTACAACTCCAAATGGTAAAGATAAAAATACAGCTTCATATTTGATATGTATGAATTTACTCAGTTTTAGGGTTGACTTTTTTTAACACAGCTTAGCTTCCTTTAGGGGACTCTACCTAAATAAAAAAATAACAAAAACTGTAGGCCTCAAAAGAATTTCCCCTACTCTCCTGCTTTCTTGACGGGCGTGAGTACATTACAGTGGTTATAAATATCAAATACTAGCAGCGTTGCTCGGGTTCAAAAACAAACTATTCTCTCTGTTTCCCCTTTTCATATTTCTATAAGTTAAAAAGATAATTTGTGAAGTTATAAAAAACAACATACCACAGGTTTGATTTTTCAAAATAAACTACGAACTTCTTTTAAATCGGGGCTTCCTTACGAACAATGTTTTTGTTTTTCTTTCACTGACAAATATAAATATTGAAAATATTTAGATTATCTTGTACACGTATGATCTGTTTCTCCCATTCCATTCATTCCTCCTCAAATATTAAAGGAGACTTCAGTGGCACTTATAACGCTAGAAACCAGATTTCGATACTTGTGGTGGGCAGCGCATAGCGCCATTGTGTAGTAGCTTTGTGCTTAACTACAAACAAATAAAAACGTTTGTTTGTTTGTTTCTGATTAAATACAAAACCACTCAATGAGCTATTTGTGCTCTGCCCACCACGGCTACCAAAACCCGGTTTTTAACGGTGTGAGTTAGCAGACATACCTCTGTGCCACTGGGAAGCAAATAAACAAATCTTAAAATTTCAAACATAAATTTGTATATTATATTATGTTGAATTTACTTTAGTATAAGTTTAATATATTCTTATGAATGTAATACCGTATTTACATTGATGTATAAAATATACTACATATAAAAGTTAATATTATACTCTATGATGTATCAAAAAGTACAAAAAACTCCACTTCCAGGTATCCAATCATCAGGGAAAAAGTAAATTAAAATACACTTAAAGCCGTTTTGACTTTAAATTCATTTTACACAATAAGTATTATAATGTAAGTCTTACTCATTTCACGTGGTATTTTTTTATGGTAAGTAGCATAATTTTATATTATGGGCTAGGTCTACTGTTTATTTTTTCCACATAAAACGTGCTAATTCTTCATACATTTATTTTGTGTTTAACATTAAATATATGATGTATTAGTAGATATAAAGAGTAAACGAGCTATAACTAACTAGGTCTATAATACTATATTCTAAATTAACTGTAAATCACCATAAAATGCCAAGGTTGCATATAATTTAGTCGTATAATGTATCTCTCAATTACCGGTTTGTCTAGCAGACAATAGACCCGTATATGAACGAAAAATTGTCGTTTTGTGAGCTTTCATGTGAGGGAAGTGTCACCTGCGCAGTGAACGTTGCGAACAAATAAGTAAGCATACCAAACAAACAATCAGAGTTATTTTGAGTTTCATATATAGATACATTTCGTGTCTATGGAAAACGAAATGCGACAATATATCAGTGACTGTCATTCGATGGTTCACGGTTAGCATTTCGTTGCCTCAAAACACAATAGCACTCCGCACTTTAGGGCCGTGTGTTTGCTGTAAGAATGACGGAAAAGTCTCGCTGTTGAAATGAAATAATACAAGTTTCACATTTATCTGCATTTATTTTAAGTTTAGGTGAATTTTTATCAAATTAACTTCCAGACTAAATTAATTGATTCAACTGGGCCTCTAATAAACAGTCCTACTCCAGTCTTCTTTACTTAACATATATAGTATTTAACACTTTTATCGCTTAAAATGAGAGGTATATAACCTATCAAGGTATTTTTTCTACATTACAAAAACTTTAACATGAGTGAAAATAAACAGTGGATATTTTTGTGTAAAATACACGCAATAATAGTTTCCAATTTTGTTCATCAGAATCGATGTCTCAACAGGCACCCCACGAGTCAGTGAGGGACATTTTTGCTGAAAAAAATCTACCTAATCCGTTTTTTATTCTTAACTTGAACTGAAATTTTTAGACATTTTTATTGGCTAAAAAGAAGACATTTCTCTCACTGTTTTAGCATTGTGACTGTGAAAAGTGTTTTGAAGTGGTAAGGTGACTGAAATATTTCAGTGCATCACGAACTTCATGGCCAAGCACAAGAAACATGGAAGTCTTCAAAAGACAAGTAAAGGTATTCAAGTACCATATACAGGGTGTTCAGAAAGTCACTGTGCAGTTTTGTAATCATATTTTATTATATTTCAGATTTTAATCCCAGTATGGTTTTAACAACTGCAGAACGTGTATGGCTCGTCGAACACGTATTCCAAGAAGGTGGTAGATACACAGATGTGGTGCGACAGCGATTTGCTGAGAAATTCCCAGATACACCTGTTCCACATCACAATGCAGTTTGTAACCTTGTTGATAAGTTTCGGGAAACAGGATCAGTGGATGATGCCAAACGCTGTGGAAGGCCAGCAAAGCTATCGGACGATTGGATATTTCTGACGGTGTGATGCAGAGTCCATCAAAATCATTACGAAAGTTAGCTCAGCAGCATGATATTGGTCTTGAAACTGCTTATAAGGCCGTCAGAAAGAATTTAAAGCTCTTCCCATACAAAATAATGGCGGTACAAGAACTGGAAGCAACTGATAATGAAAAGCAAATACGCTATTGTAGATGGTTTAACCGATTTATCGAAGAGAATACAGCTAATGTGTTGGATGTGACCTTTATCACCGACGAAGCATGGTTCCACCTCTCGGGTTACGTTAATTCACAAAATTCAAGATTGTGGTCATCTGATAATCCTCACAGTTTGCACGAAACACCCCTACATGATTTCAAGGTTGGTGTGTGGGTTGCGATTTTCAGACGTCAAATTGTTGGCCCTATTTTCTTTATGAACACAACACACAGCAAGCGCTATTGTTTGGAGATTCTTCACACCTTCATCGGTCAGATGACAAGTGATGAAATCAATTACTCATGGTTTCAACAGGATGGTGCTACTGCCCACATATCTCACAGATCTATGCAATTATTAAAGGAATGTTTTGAAGACCGCATTATTTCCAAAGACGTGTGGCCCTCACGCTCACCAGATCGTAATCCACCAGACTTTTATCAAGGGGGAGCAGCAAAATCTGCAGTGCATCGAGATCGTCCGCGCACGCTGAATGACAACAGCATTCATTCAGTCTATTTCAAGCCAGCAACTGATAGCGGTGTTTAGAAAGAAAATAAGAAGGATCCAAGCCTGTATTGATGCCAACGAGGGTCACTTTCAACATTATTTATAATTGTCATTCATATTTACCTCCTGTATTCTATATTGAAACATGTCTGTTAATAAATATATAAGTGCACAGTGACTTTCCGAACACCCTGTATAACCACCTTAGCAGATATTATTCAGCAAGCCAAGTAAAATATTATGCTTGTAGCTGCTTTTAAAGTGTTACTGTTTACTCACCCTACTTCTGACTATCGTGATGATTCGACCTTCCATACTGGATCACAGGTGAAATCGTTCGTATCTCATTTGAAAGTGAAACATAGAGGTTGACAGTTGTTTAATTACTGGTGCTTATAACGTGGCTTTATTGATATGTATTGGATTTACTTCAAGGAGGTAGACCTTAGTACTAGCTAGTATTGAGACGTCAGGATGCTGTATTTCACTTGCATACTTATCTATTTAACAAATAAAAACTTGTCTCGAAAAAATAGTCAAAAACCACTCTCTCTGAGAGTTTTCGGATTGAATTTACTTTTAATATTTAACAAACTGTAGTGCAAATACGTCACTTGGATCCTGAGGGATGTGTTAATAAAATGGTAAAACGTTTTATTAGCACCGATACATATTGAAGAAAATAAGTTGTATAATTAAATTGTATATTACTAGATGGCGCTAAGTAACAACGCTTAACTTTTCAAACCAACCATCGTAAAATGTCAAGCTCTAATGCAGGGGTTCCCAACTTTTCTATAAAGGGGACAACTAATTAATAATTTGCCTAAAAACGTATTATTGTATCTTTGGCACTTTAAAAGTATTTTCACGGAAAAAAAATAGCATTTGTGTTTTATCATCATACAATGTCATGTTGATCTGAGAGCAGTGTTTCCATTACAAAGTCAGAAATAAAGATTTGTGGAAAAAAGGCTAGGCCGCCAGAATAATATTTTTTTCTAAAGGAAAAGGGTAAATTATTATTATTTTTTTGTTTTTTAACAAAAGTATTAAAGCCAAGTAACAAAATATTAAGCCAGATCTGAAGTGAGTATAAATCTCGAACGAAATAGAGCTCATTGGTACCAAGTTTGTCTTATTAAACTTCAACGAATTTAACCTAACTTAACATTTACCAATTATAATTGTCATAAATATAATTATACTTTATGTAAATATACTTTGAAATTGAAATACTTGCTACTGCATCTATTTTCATCATAATGTTTCAAATTTGGACGAGTTTCAGCTGTGACGTCATGTTTCATTTTATTCGAGATTTAGCCGCTAATCCAGATCTGGCTTTTAAAAGACAGTTGGCATCACTATCCCGGGTTGACCGATGTTTCATACGAAAATTACTGGGCATGCGATCTTGAGATGGTGCCATATCTACTAGCAACCAATGGTGCCACTGTTGAAGTTGATTGAGATTGTATTAACACTTTCACCGCGAGAACATTCCCGAAGCTAAATAAAATCGCTTGGCGTTAAGCGGAATAAAATATTAAAAGGCCCAATACGTGATAAACGTGTCATATTAAAGATATATTTTAGTTTTTACTTTTTTTGTACAGCGTGTTCTGATTCAATTTTATATTTTAGGAAAGACTGTTAACATTCTGAAATTTCCTTGCGAAGCCCCAGATAACTATGACGGAGCCCAAGAGCTCCGTGGAGCAAAGTTTGAGAAAACATGCTCTAATGGACCATATTATACTGAAGAATTAACGTGGCCCTCATCTAACACTCAAGAACGAAATCAATAAGGAAGGAAAGAGGTAGAGGTAGAGATATACATGATACACCCAGGTCACGTGAACAAACAACGACTAAATGGAACACTAAGCTTTTCACCTGTTGTCTTTAAAATGAACACACAAATCTTGTCCTGAACGAAATGAAATTTCGTGACAAAAAACAAAAATAATCCATAACCGTTTCGAAAGTATTTTACGCCATGAAACGATTAGGGTACAATTCCTGCTGCTATTTGTACAGTAAAACGTTACAGTTTAATTATTTATTTTGGTGCAACAAGGAAAGACGATATATTGTACAGCGAAATGTGGCGATTTGATTATTTATTAGGGAGGGGGAGAGAACTCGTGTTTTGCGTATGGTAAACTTTTTGGGTTGTATTATTTTGTATTTGAATGCACAAATATAAATACAGTGTGGGGTCTTTCAGTGACTGCTAGATTAAACCTATTTCACAATATGTAATACCCATCCAACACCTCTAATACAAAAGGCACTTTAAGCCGAATGTTCTGATAACAAACGACAACGCTATAGACTTATCTCGTGAGAAACACCAGGTTTATCATATCGTTTCTCTAGCGACGCTGGATATCGGGGACAAGTATTAAAACTCGGTGATATTGCTACCAGGCGACAGTACCGGTTCTCTACATTTCTGTAAACAAATGAAGAAATTCCCACACAAAACCTTAACATATAAACTTCTGTTCGATATAGGGCTCTGAAGGATGTCAGATATATTCCCCAATACCTTTCACTTTGTAATACGAAATTCTGTCTACAACCACCCCTCCTTCAAGCGTATAATGACTTCGTCCATACTTCCCAACCTCTAATTTCATTTTTATGTAATTTTTATGAATTTTAAAAAGCTTTAAAAATACACGCACGTACACACGTTACTCTTTTAATTATATAGAATTTGTGCTAGAACGAAGTACGACATGTTCTGGGTACACTAAAATGTGGTACTTGCATCATTTATTTCGTATATTACATAATAAGACGCGCTAACACACATTAAAAGGTGGATTCTGTTCCCATATGCCTATTTTATCCTGACACACGAGTATGCTACAGAATGTACAGGCGAAACTACCTATCAGTCTAAACGATTGGTTCCCTTTCTATTTCCTAATGGAAAGTTTATTCATTGAAAATTAAATTCTAAGTAGCGTGTCAATAAGCATTTCATCTCAACTCTTTCATAAAACTTGTCAATAAGCAGTGTATCTAAAGTCTTATAAGATGCTTTTCAATTAGCAGTACAAATATAATAGGTTTCTCTATTGTGGGAACGAGAAACCGTCGTTTGGGTTGACAACACACCAATTACAAAATATTTATTTAACAATCTAAGGGTCGCCCGCTAGGACAGTGGTAAGTCTTCGGATTTACAACGCTAAAACCAGGGGTTTGATTCCTCTGAGTACATATAAGAAATAGCCCGATGTGGCTTTGTTATAAGAAAAATACACACACACAAATCTAGTGTATACAAGTCAACCAACTCCAGACAATTTGCAAGGAATAAATGACATCGAGTTCACTTCTACACCAAAGTATACATCTTTCATTACTTAAAAATGTAAAGGCTGATGATGAACGAAAAACAATAACGTCGATTACTTAAAGGTTTACACTTTCAGTAACATATGTTAGTCCTGTAATGTTTCAAGCTCAATCAACATTAATTATATAATTTTAACGACTTTTGCGTTATACAATATATTTCCACTTGGAAATATTATTAGTGAAAAAACAGCAGCAATTAGACCTTACATACAGCTAATGTACAGTAAATCTTGCACGTATAAACTGACATAACCTTACATACAGCTAATGTAGAAAAAGTCTTGCACGTATAAACTAACATAACATTGCATACAGCTAATGTAGAGTAAATATTGCACCTATAAACCGAAATAACCTTACATACAGATAATATAGACTAAGTCTTGCCCGTATAAACTGATATAAATTTACACACAGCTAAGGTAGAGTACGTCGTCCACGTATAAACTAACAAAACCTTACATACAGCTAATGTAGAGTAAGTCCTGCACGTATAAGTTGATATAACCTTTCCAGAGCTATTGAGTAAATATTGCACCTATAAGCTGATATAACCCGTCATACAGATAATGTAGAGTTAGTTTTGCACGTATAAGCTGATATAACTTTACATACAACTAATGTACAGGAAATATTGCACCTATAAACCGATATAACCTTACATACACATCATGTAGTGTAAATCTTCCACGTATAAACTCATACAACCTTACACACAGCTAAGATATAGTAAATCTTGCACGTATAAATTGATATAACCTTACCTACAGCTAATTCAGAGGAAGTCTTGCAAGTATAAACTGATATAACCTTACATACAGCTAATAGAAAATAAGTCTTGCACGTATAACCTGATATAAACTTACATACAGCTAATATAGAGTAAGTCTTGCTTGTATAAACTGACATAACCTTACATACAGATAATGTAGAGTTAGTCTTGCACGTTTAAGCTGGCATAACATTACATGCAGCTAATGTATAGTAAATCTTAAATGTATAAATTTATATAAACTTACATACAGCTAATGTAGAGTAAATATTCCACCTATAAACTGATATACTTTTACATACAGCTAATGTAAAGTAGTTCTTGCCCGTATAGACGGATATAAACTTACATTCACCTAATGTAGAGTAAATCTTGAACGTATAAACTCATACAACCTAGCATACAGCTAAGGTATAGTAAATCATGCACTAATAAACTTTCATAATCTAACATACAGCTAACGTAGAGTATGTCCTTCACGTATAAGCTGATATAACCTTACATACAGCTAATGTAGAGTGAATATTGCACCTATAAACTGATATAACCCTTTATACAGCTAATGTAGAGATAGTCTTGCACAAATAAACTGACATAACATTACATGCAGCTAATGTATAGTAAATCTTAAATGTATAAATTCATGTAACCTTACCTACAGCTAATGTAGTGTAAATCTTGCACGTATAAACACATACAACCTTACATACAGCTCAGGTATAGTAAATTTTGCAGGTATAAACTTTCATAACCTTACATACAATTTATGTAGAGAAAGTCTTTTACGTATAAGCTGATATAACCTTACATACAGCTAACGTAGAGTAAATCTTACACGTATAAATTGATATAACCTTACATACAGCTTATGTAGAGTAAGTTTTAAACGTATAAACTGATATAATTGTACATACAGCTAAAGTAAAGTAAGTCTTGCACTTATAAACAGACATAACCTGACATACAGCTTACGTGGAGTATGGTTTGCACGTAAAATTTGAAATGTGTAAATATTCCTGGTCAAATATGTATAATTTTCTGATAAATAAGTGTTAATCACAGTTATAGCTTTCAAAGTATATGATATACCAACTGTAGCAAACCAACAATGTATACTGCCCTTTGGTGTGTTGGTTAAACGTTAGGCAAGTGAGATTATAGACATTTCAGTTGGCTCAACAATACTAGCAGTCACTAGTATTTACGTAAATATATAGTAAATTGTTGATTCTTACACTCAAAAATTTTCTACCACTTCAATGAAGAAGCAGGAAATTCACAATACAAATTTAACAATATATGTTACATGTATTTCAATATACATATTTAACTGAAACAAACATCAGTATTAAAATAAATATATAGTAGTAAATCTGTCACAGTTTGTTTAATTACAAAGCTACACAATGAGCTATCTGTCCTTTGCCTACCATGGGTATTGAAACCCAGTTTCTGGCATTGTAAATTCATAGATTTAGTGCTGTACTAGTGGAGGGCTCTGGCATTGTAAGTCTGCTGGGGCCACAGAAGGAGTGAAGCAATGTATTCTGAGAAAATATTTCAAACTATTGCATACATAATAACCAAGTTTCCTTTAGCTCAAAAAAAAATCAGCACTACAGGAAGTAGCACATAAGGGATTAAAAAGTGGTGAAATTCTCCTCTCTCTTTTTTTTTTTTAAATATAGCCTGGTGATAAGAGCACCTAATTTGCAATTTGTATAATGTGGGCTGAGATCTCGTCACCAAACACATTCACACCTTTAGCTGTGAGACATTATGATGTTATAATATTGGACAGCCCCACTATTAGATGGTAAAGAGTAGCTCAAGAGTCAGTGATGTGGTGTTGACTAGTTTTCTCACTAGTCTAGCACCTCAGAATTGACGACAGCTGACACCTCAAGTAGCTTTGTGTGAAACTTAACTATACAAATACTTTTAAACATAGATAACCTTCTTCTTTGTCAGAACTTGTCCTACAGTTGTATAGAGTATCAGAATGACAACCAGGTATCAAAATATTGATACACATTTTTATTGTTATCCACAACAGCTGAGTTTACGCTAGTATCAGATAATATCTACATCCTATTCAGTTTTGAATATAAATTTTGTCAAGAAAGTAAAAGTGGTTCTGTGAATTTTTCTTCCTTTTGTTTACTTTTTTATTTAAAATTTGTTTTGTTTATAAGATACGTCGAGACAATCAGCAAAACAAATTGAGTGAAAGTTGCTTTTATAATACACTTTTCATAAAAGTAATACATATAGTCTGGTTCCATTTTATAAACTGAAGCCTCCAAAATACGAGTTAAGACATTTTTTGTTGAAACTTTGTATAAAGTTGGACTTGCTGAATCTAAAAATGATCAGTTATGTTCTAAGCACTCAAAATTGAAAACAAAAATACAAATTTGGCTTAAATTTTTCTAACTCTTCAGCTAAAACTAAAAAAAAGCTATGATCTGAAACACTTTTCACAAACTTCATAAAATTGTAAATGGATAAAAAGGAGCTTATTGATCCTTCAAGGATGTCCCTTCCAACTCCCAACTATAACCACCACTTGATACATTTAATTTGTATTTAATATTTCTATAGATGCTACCCAAAATCCTGTTAGCCCTATTCATCAAATTTTTCTTTAACTCAGGTAAATGTTCTGCTTCCACCACCCTTGAAGGCAGCTCATTCCAAAAACCAACCTCCGTGTCTGAAAAATAACACTGTCTAAAATGCAGAGGACTCCTAAGCTGCCAAAAAATTTAACTTATGACTCCTATATTATCAGTATCCTTAATAATCTTAAACACTTCAATCAAATCCTCTCTGACCCTTCATTTGTTTATAGATTTTAGTCTCATCTCCTAACACAGTTCCACCATCACAGGTGTCATTCTAGTGGCTCTTCTATGGACCTTCTCCAACAGTTCAATGTTCTACTTGAGGAAGGAAGCCCAAAACTGTACACAGTACTCTAAATGTGGTCTTACAAGTGATTTTATGTAGTGAAACAATAATAACCCTTGTCTTGTATTTAATATTTCTGTAGATGCTACCCAAAATCCTGTTAGCCCTATTGCTAGCTGTAATACACTATTTAGATGACTTAAGTGATTTTTTTATCACAACACCAAGAAAGTTTTTCTTGAACTACAATATTTAATGTATTCTCATTTAAATTGTAAGGTTTTTCAACAATTATAGAGTGTCGTGTTATTCATTTAATAGAACCTGTATGAGAATGTATATTAGTCTAAATAATAAATTCAACCATTGTAAAATTTTATATTCAGTATGGCTGTCAACTGGCACGTGTGTGCTACCATAATTTAAGTTGACAGGAAACTGGTACAAAATCATGCAATTTAGGGCGGTGAAATTTCTGGGGTAAGTTGAGTAATATATCAGATAAAAGAATAATTATATACGTAAAATAATTAAACAATTCATAAATCAAGATATGCTATGACTTGATTCTACGCTATTGAATGTGGTCCTAGTGGCCATATTAGTAATATTTTATGTGCTGTAGAACAGATGAGAAGTGGTACAAGTATTAAAGGAAAATGAATTATTTAGAGGTAAATGATTAAGACCGATTACTGGAACTTATATTTTTCATGTAGTCTTCCAGGTCATAAATAACAAACAGTTTATTAAGGAAATTTATTTCAGACATTTACCTTCTTAAGCGAGTTATAATAAGATATTTTAGTGAACGGTATTTTTCGTAAAAGACTCCCTGGGAATTTTTTATTCTACAATGGCCTGTAAGAGATACTAACTTAAACTCTGTGTGTAACATTGCTGTAATTTAATGGTCAATCCTATTGCTCATTGATAGAAGAGTAGCCCAAGAGTTGGTGGTGGGTGATGATGACTAGCTGCCTTCCCTATATAGTCTTACACTGCTAAATTAGGGCGGCTAGCGCAGATAGCCCTCGTGTAGCTTTGCGCAAAATTAAAACCAAATCATTATTTTATTCTGTATTTTAATTACTTTTTATAAAATGTTTAAACTATACAGATATTTGTACCTAATAATCTACTCTGTTTAGTATATCTTGTTGAAGATTGAATATGTGTATTCCAAAACGTTCAAGAATTAAATGTTTGTCACTGTGCACACACGTATCAAATGTTCGTTGTTGCTGTCGTCATTTTGTTGTTAATCACTGAGTCCACAGGGATGTTTTGTGGGAATTTTACCTCTCAACATTCTAGTAAATGCTACCACATTTCTTGAGATATGACCACACCAATTATGCAACATGGAGAACCAAATGCCTTACAGAGATGCAGCAGCTTATCCAGTGATGTGGCTGAGAATTTTCAAGAGGCAACTTTGTTATAAAGTTTGGTCAATTGGATCGAGACCAGGGCCAGGAATGTCTTAATGGAACAAGGCAAAAGGGAGGAAGAATTTTGGGAATAAGAAAGATAATTTCTGCGCACTTTGCGGGCACAGATTTCAGCAGATACAAGAAATATACATACATGGCCTGACTTTGGATAAGTTAATTCTTCATGAAGAGGCGGGAAAAAGCCGTCGGCAGAAGGATATTGAGGCAGAAGATAAAGTCTTAGTATCCTACAGAAGTGTGGAGTGTGTGCTATGAACAGAGGTTGTAGTGAACATAGCAACAAAATATCAGACTACAACAGACATTACTGGCACTCTTCTCCATGCCAAAGACCTTGGACAAACACGTATGGAATAATTTGTTACTGACCATCTTATACATAGCGGTGATAATGTCCCATCCAAAACATTATCTGATCCTGTGCAAAGAAGAAATCTTTGACATTTTCCAGTCTCTATGATGTCCCCAAAAGCAGGTGACCCAAAGGCAAAAACACGTAAAGCAGGTAGGCCAATTCTACAAAGGCTTGTCATCGCCTATAAAGCTAACAGGCAAGTTGACTTGGATCAGATATGCCAGCATAAGCTTCTCCCTGTTCCACTAGATTTGCTGAGATGAATGTATATCTAAGCACTAGACAGAAGTTTTGACTTGTTGAGACATTCATCGAGAGTATGAGTTGTCTATCTTCAATCATACTGATAAAGATGCGACCCTCATTTTTGATGAACAAACCTTGGTGATTGCACCAGGGAAACAAAATAATTCCACAACATCTGATGATCTTGGACAAACTTTGGTATATGGTCAGTATATCAGTATGGATCTAAATACAATGTATTGATCTACTATTTGATAGATACAATACACATTAATTAAAGGCAGAAACTAGGGATAGGCGGAGAAAGGGAACCAGGATCAAAACTCCTGTTGAGTCTGATGATTTTTTACTTACCCGGGACTGGCAAGGATTCCTTTACCATCCCGATAACGAGACTAAACTTGCAGAGTTTTTATTAAGAAAACTTGTCATGAGTTCTCCCACTGACAAGAAAATAATTATTGCAGGAGGCTTTCATGAGGATATAAAGGTAGTGTGCAATGTACTAGATGTTGATGATAACTTTCAGGGTGCCACGAGGAGGCGGACACAATAATTGTATTTCGCTGTGTAAATGAAAGCAGTGTTGCTAATGAGGTCTCTGATAGAAACACAGGTGCACTTCTCTTACAAATGGCACACTACAAAAATATGACCTGCAGACAATTATGGATAAATGCATGTGCCCATAAAAAGCCAAGGTTCATTCTGTAAAAGAAATAATTAATTATTGTGGTTTGAACAGTTCAAAGTCTCGATTTTTACTACCTTTTTACGCAGTGACAGGCTGTAATACAATTTCATATCCATTGGGTCAGGGTAAGGAAACAGCTTTTGAAGTTTTCTTTGATATTAACTTCAAGAACTTTGCAAAAAGCCACTAACTGAAAAGACAATTACAATTGTGGAATCTTAATTCTGCAGAATTTACAGTGTTCCAGAAATAAAGTACTGCGCACGAAGCAAGAGTTGTTCTGTTGCGAAAAGGACTAAACCAGAATATTTGCCTACAACAAGTGATGCTGCTAAATTTCATATCAGTAGAGCCAATCTCCAAGTTTTAACTTGGATACAAGCTGACAAAGAACATCCAACTCTTCCATAATCTACCACAATGGGATTGGAACTAACAGATGACCACATAAAGCTTACACTTTTATCTTTCCCCTCCGTTCGAACATCTTTCAGGTAATTCATTAATTGTGGTTACGCAACCAGATGTTCATTTTTACGATGTAAGTGCAGAAAATCCGGAATACCATAAACTGGATCTTGGAAATGTTCTGGAGACTGTATGAATGGATCAAAATAAACTAAAGTGATGCTGAGAGTGTAATTGTGTGATGTTGAATTGCCTTACGTAACTCTGTAACTGTTAGCAAAACTAACAATAGCATGGTGATAAACAGTGTTTATTAACACAAAAACAACTTGTACTGAAGCTTTATGAAACTATTAAAAAACGGCCTTACAAAATTTCAGTGTGAAAAAGTCTTTTCCGAAAAATAAGTCTTTACGTTGCCATTTTATAAAAATGTCATGTATTTTAAAAACTACAGAGAAAAAATTTGAGACTTTTAATTTTAAGACATTATATCAGTTGTAAAAGTCCTCCGCTGAGGCAGTGATAAGTACGAATATACAACGCTAAAATCAGGGAATCTATTCCTTTCAGTGGACACAGCAGATAGCCTGTTGTGAATTTGTTATAAGCAAATACACAAACACAGTTATAAAATATGGGTGAAAAGAGTTTCAAGATCACAGTTGTATTTGGTTGCAGTTTTGAGGGTTTAAAAAACAAAACCGAGCTTCACGTAGAAGCAGTTTTGTATTCAGCCAGTCCAAGTTATGGTAAAAACCACTTTATAAAAATAATTCAACATGAAATGCCTTAACAATTCATTCTTTCTGAAAAAGAAACCAGGCAAACTGGAAATGTTGTACGCAAGTATATTGGTGGAAACAAAATGGCAACATTGAGAGCTTAAAGATTAATTTTTTTTTTCTTCACATAAGTAAACGTCGTTTGTCAGTATTTGTGAGATAGATCTGGCTTGGTCTAATGGTTAAATACAAATATGAAAATTTGTGGTTTGCGTCTCATTGCTTCTGCAGCACATTTGTCTTGTTTGGTCTAAGTATGTCGAACAGTGAACTGCATCCTTTACGAAATGCAACAGGAAACCATGGCAACTATACTCTTCAAAAAAAGAAACGCAAAAGGAATATTTTGTTATTTTAAAGAGAAATATATGTAATAACGTTACAAGCTCAGAGTATGCGATGTTACACGTGTTAAGAAACTGATTGTCAGACCAAAATGACAATAAAAGTTGTGCACTTTGAAAACGGAGGAAAACATCGGATTTTTCGCCAAAACGCATACGTGTCCAATAAATTTGTTTGAGAGATCTGCATGTTCTGCAAGTGCAACATGTGCAAAAACCCTATAAAAGTGACGGGTTCTCGGTTTCCATAGCTCAGTGTTAAGCCACCGACACGCAATACAGTTACGCCAAGACTGACTGAAGCACAACGCAACAACGCCATTGGTCGCTGGGATGCAGGCGAATCTCGATTAGATGTTGCCAGAGCTGTGAATGTCCACCCAAGCACCATCACAAGGCTATGGAATCGTCACCAAAAACATGGATCAACTCGTGACCGTCCACGATGTGGCACACCTCGTGTGACCACGCCCGCACAAGAACGCTACATCCGGTTACGTCACCTTCGGGATAGGACCACCACTGCGACGTCTACTGCCTCAACCATACCAGGGTTGCGTAGGATTTCCGATCAGACCGTACGCAACCGTCGACGAGATTCTTAGGCCCCATGTGCAACCCATCATGGTGAATGTCAACGACGTTTTTCAACATGACAACGCCCGTCCTCACACAGCCCGACTCACCACCGTCTTCTTGAGACACCACAACATCAACGTTCTTCCCTGGCCCTCCATATCACCAGATTTAAACCCCATCGAACATCTTTGGGACGAGTTGGACCGACGTCTGCGACGGCGACAACCTCAACTGTAGACTCTACCTCAGCTTGCAGCAGCTTTGCAGGCTGAGTGGACAGCCATTTCACAGGATGTGACTCGTCATCTCATCGCTTCCATGGGCAGGAGATGCCAAGCAGTTATTGATGCTCACGGGGGGCACACTCGTTATTGACGTTGAGTGACGTTAAACTTCAACTAGTGAGCGTGGACTTCGCCTTTGCAGACTTTGGATGTTCAGCAGTGAATGTGCAAAGTTTCACACATGTCATACAGAACTACCCGGAATAAACTTGTTAACAATATGTCTCAAATTTTACCTTTTGCGTTTCTTTTTTGAAGAGTATATTATCTCTCATTGTAAACACTACACTATTGACTCAACGCAGTTTTGAAACATAAAATATGTTTAAAAATGTAAGCTTACCAAGAGTTATAGGGTATTTTGACAACGCGTGCAATCAGTACACCATGGCTCTTCTGTGGACGATACCAAAAGAGGTCTTCTGAAGGAGTTGATCCATCATGTAGGGGAATGTCGTCATTGTTTTTAATCTCTGATAAGTAATTTAGTGTAATCTTATTGCCTGTTTAAGCAACCAAGTCCTGGCTTCATCTGTCTACAGACACCTTTCATTTAAACGGTCAAATTTACTAACTTTAGTTAACTGTACTGAAGATTTCCTGTGTCGTTTCTGATATTTTGATTTGTTCATAAAAAGTTACGAGACAACATTATTAATTATGTTAAGAAAAGATATTAATTTTATTTTTATGATATAGATAAATATATCATAATATAGATATGAGATTTATATTTTCACCGAAAAACTTTGAATCTGTGTAAAGGTTCGAAGTATTGAGACACTATTCATTTAATACGTATACCGTATTATCAGTGGTTATCAGTATTATTCACACCAAGTTGACACCAGATGTCAGCACATGTCATTAACAATTATACACGTTGTTTGTTATCCAAATAGATAAATTTTATATCAGTGGTTATCAGTAGTAAAACTATACACGTTTGTCATCCAGATAAATATATTACATTCAGGCGTGTCGAGAACTAAAATAGAGTCCAGGGGATCTGGGAGTACAACTCCAAATGGTAAAGATAAAAATACAGCTTCATATTTGATTGTTTGTTTGTTTGTTTAGAATTAAGCACAAAGCTACTCAATGGGCTATCTGTGCTCTGCCCAACACGGGTATCGAAACCCGGTTTTTAGTGTGTAAGTCCGCAGACATACCACTGTGCCACTGAGGGGCACATATTTGATATGTATGAATTTACTCAGTTTTAGGGTTGACTTTTTTTAACATAGCTTAGCTTCCTTTAGGGGACTCTACCTAAATAAAAAAATAACAAAAACTGTAGGCCTCAAAAGAATTTCCCCTACTCTCCTGCTTTCTTGACGGGCGTGAGTACATTACAGTGGTTATAAATATCAAATACTAGCAGCGTTGCTCGGGTTCAAAACAAACTATTCTCTCTGTTTCCCTTTTCATATTTCTATAAGTTAAAAGATAATTTGTGAAGTTATAAAAACAACATACCATAGGTTTGATTTTTCAAAATAAACTACGAACTTCTTTTAAATCGGGGCTTCCTTACGAACAATGTTTTTGTTTTTCTTTCACTGACAAATATAAATATTGAAAATATTTAGATTATCTTGTACACGTATGATCTGTTTCTCCCATTCCATTCATTCCTCCTCAAATATTAAAGGAGACTTCAGTGGCACTTATAACGCTAGAAACCAGATTTCGATACTTGTGGTGGGCAGCGCATAGCGCCATTGTGTAGTAGCTTTGTGCTTAACTACAAACAAATAAAACGTTTGTTTGTTTGTTTCTGATTAAATACAAAACCACTCAATGAGCTATTTGTGCTCTGCCCACCACGGCTACCAAAACCCGGTTTTTAACGGTGTGAGTTAGCAGACATACCTCTGTGCCACTGGGAAGCAAATAAACAAATCTTAAAATTTCAAACATAAATTTGTATATTATATTATGTTGAATTTACTTTAGTATAAGTTTAATATATTCTTATGAATGTAATACCGTATTTACATTGATGTATAAAATATACTACATATAAAAGTTAATATTATACTCTATGATGTATCAAAAAGTACAAAAAACTCCACTTCCAGGTATCCAATCATCAGGGAAAAAGTAAATTAAAATACACTTAAAGCCGTTTTGACTTTAAATTCATTTTACATAATAAGTATTATAATGTAAGTGTTACTCATTTCACGTGGTATTTTTTTATGGTAAGTAGCATAATTTTATATTATGGGCTAGGTCTACTGTTTATTTTTTCCACATAAAACGTGCTAATTCTTCATACATTTATTTTGTGTTTAACATTAAATATATGATGTATTAGTAGATATAAAGAGTAAACGAGCTATAACTAACTAGGTCTATAATACTATATTCTAAATTAACTGTAAATCACCATAAAATGCCAAGGTTGCATATAATTTAGTCGTATAATGTATCTCTCAATTACCGGTTTGTCTAGCAGACAATAGACCCGTATATGAACGAAAAACTGTCGTTTTGTGAGCTTTCATGTGAGGGAAGTGTCACCTGCGCAGTGAACGTTGCGAACAAATAAGTAAGCATACCAAACAAACAATCAGAGTTATTTTGAATTTCATATATAGATACATTTCGTGTCTATGGAAAACGAAATGCGACAATATATCAGTGACTGTCATTCGATGGTTCACGGTTAGCATTTCGTTGCCTCAAAACACAATAGCACTCCGCACTTTAGGGCCGTGTGTTTGCTGTAAGAATGACGGAAAAGTCTCGCTGTTGAAATGAAATAATACAAGTTTCACATTTATCTGCATTTATTTTAAGTTTAGGTGAATTTTTATCAAATTAACTTCCAGACTAAATTAATTGATTCAACTGGGCCTCTAATAAACAGTCCTACTCCAGTCTTCTTTACTTAACATATATAGTATTTAACACTTTTATCGCTTAAAATGAGAGGTATATAACCTATCAAGGTATTTTTTCTACATTACAAAAACTTTAACATGAGTGAAAATAAACAGTGGATATTTTTGTGTAAAATACACGCAATAATAGTTTCCAATTTTGTTCATCAGAATCGATGTCTCAACAGGCACCCCACGAGTCAGTGAGGGACATTTTTGCTGAAAAAAATCTACCTAATCCGTTTTTATTCTTAACTTGAACTGAAATTTTAGACATTTTTATTGGCTAAAAGAAGACATTTCTCTCACTGTTTTAGCATTGTGACTGTGAAAAGTGTTTTGAAGTGGTAAGGTGACTGAAATATTTCAGTGCATCACGAACTTCATGGCCAAGCACAAGAAACATGGAAGTCTTCAAAAGACAAGTAAAGGTATTCAAGTACCATATACAGGGTGTTCAGAAAGTCACTGTGCAGTTTTGTAATCATATTTTATTATATTTCAGATTTTAATCCCAGTATGGTTTTAACAACTGCAGAATGTGTATGGCTCGTCGAACACGTATTCCAAGAAGGTGGTAGATACACAGATGTGGTGCGACAGCGAGTTGCTGAAAAATTCCCAGATACACCTGTTCCACATCGCAATGCAGTTTGTAACCTTGTTGATAAGTTTCGGGAAACAGGATCAGTGGATGATGTCAAACGCTGTGGAAGGCCAGCAAAGCTATCGGACGATTGGATATTTCTGACGGTGTGATGCAGAGTCCATCAAAATCATTACGAAAGTTAGCTCAGCAGCATGATATTGGTCTTGAAACTGCTTATAAGGCCGTCAGAAAGAATTTAAAGCTCTTCCCATACAAAATAATGGCGGTACAAGAACTGGAAGCAACTGATAATGAAAAGCAAATACGCTATTGTAGATGGTTTAACCGATTTATCGAAGAGAATACAGCTAATGTGTTGGATGTGACCTTTATCACCGACGAAGCATGGTTCCACCTCTCGGGTTACGTTAATTCACAAAATTCAAGATTGTGGTCATCTGATAATCCTCACAGTTTGCACGAAACACCCCTACATGATTTCAAGGTTGGTGTGTGGGTTGCGATTTTCAGACGTCAAATTGTTGGCCCTATTTTCTTTATGAACACAACACACAGCAAGCGCTATTGTTTGGAGATTCTTCACACCTTCATCGGTCAGACGACAAGTGATGAAATCAATTACTCATGGTTTCAACAGGATGGTGCTACTGCCCACATATCTCACAGATCTATGCAATTATTAAAGGAATGTTTTGAAGACCGCATTATTTCCAAAGACGTGTGGCCCTCACCCTCACCAGATCGTAATCCACCAGACTTTTATCAAGGGGGAGCAGAAAAATCTGCAGTGTATCGAGATCGTCCGCGCACGCTGAATGACAACAGCATTCATTCAGTCTATTTCAAGCCAGCAACTGATAGCGGTGTTTAGAAAGAAAATAAGAAGGATCCAAGCCTGTATTGATGCCAACGAGGGTCACTTTCAACATTATTTATAATTGTCATTCATATTTACCTCCTGTATTCTATATAGAAACATGTCTGTTAATAAATATATAAGTGCACAGTGACTTTCCGAACACCCTGTATAACCACCTTAGCAGATATTATTCAGCAAGCCAAGTAAAATATTATGCTTGTAGCTGCTTTTAAAGTGTTACTGTTTACTCACCCTACTTCTGACTATCGTGATGATTCGACCTTCCATACTGGATCACAGGTGAAATCGTTCGTATCTCATTTGAAAGTGAAACATAGAGGTTGACAGTTGTTTAATTACTGGTGCTTATAACGTGGCTTTATTGATATGTATTGGATTTACTTCAAGGAGGTAGACCTTAGTACTAGCTAGTATTGAGACGTCAGGATGCTGTATTTCACTTGCATACTTATCTATTTAACAAATAAAAACTTGTCTCGAAAAGATAGTCAAAAACCACTCTCTCTGAGAGTTTTCGGATTGAATTTACTTTTGATATTTAACAAACTGTAGTGCAAATACGTCACTTGGATCCTGAGGGATGTGTTAATAAAATGGTAAAACGTTTTATTAGCACCGATACATATTGAAGAAAATAAGTTGTATAATTAAATTGTATATTACTAGATGGCGCTAAGTAACAACGCTTAACTTTTCAAACCAACCATCGTAAAATGTCAAGCTCTAATGCAGGGGTTCCCAACTTTTCTATAAAGGGGACAACTAATTAATAATTTGCCTAAAAACGTATTATTGTATCTTTGGCACTTTAAAAGTATTTTCACGGAAAAAAAATAGCATTTGTGTTTTATCATCATACAATGTCATGTTGATCTGAGAGCAGTGTTTCCATTACAAAGTCAGAAATAAAGATTTGTGGAAAAAAGGCTAGGCCGCCAGAATAATATATTTTTCTAAAGGAAAAGGGTAAATTATTATTATTTTTTTTGTTTTTTAACAAAAGTATTAAAGCCAAGTAACAAAATATTAAGCCAGATCTGAAGTGAGTATAAATCTCGAACGAAATAGAGCTCATTGGTACCAAGTTTGTCTTATTAAACTTCAACGAATTTAACCTAACTTAACATTTACCAATTATAATTGTCATAAATATAATTATACTTTATGTAAATATACTTTGAAATTGAAATACTTGCTACTGCATCTAATTTCATCATAATGTTTCAAATTTGGACGAGTTTCAGCTGTGACGTCATGTTTCATTTTATTCGAGATTTAGCCGCTAATCCAGATCTGGCTTTTAAAAGACAGTTGGCATCACTATCCCGGGTTGACCGATGTTTCATACGAAAATTACTGGGCATGCGATCTTGAGATGGTGCCATATCTACTAGCAACCAATGGTGCCACTGTTGAAGTTGATTGAGATTGTATTAACACTTTCACCGCGAGAACATTCCCGAAGCTAAATAAAATCGCTTGGCGTTAAGCGGAATAAAATATTAAAAGGCCCAATACGTGATAAACGTGTCATATTAAAGATATATTTTAGTTTTTACTTTTTTGTACAGCGTGTCCTGATTCAATTTTATATTTTTTAGGAAAGACTGTTAACATTCTGAAATTTCCTTGCGAAGCCCCAGATAACTATGACGGAGCCCAAGAGCTCCGTGGAGCAAAGTTTGAGAAAACATGCTCTAATGGACCATATTATACTGAAGAATTAACGTGGCCCTCATCTAACACTCAAGAACGAAATCAATAAGGAAGGAAAGAGGTAGAGGTAGAGATATACATGATACACCCAGGTCACGTGAACAAACAACGACTAAATGGAACACTAAGCTTTTCACCTGTTGTCTTTAAAATGAACACACAAATCTTGTCCTGAACGAAATGAAATTTCGTGACAAAAAACAAAAATAATCCATAACCGTTTCGAAAGTATTTTTACGCCATGAAACGATTAGGGTACAATTCCTGCTGCTATTTGTACAGTAAAACGTTACAGTTTAATTATTTATTTTGGTGCAACAAGGAAAGACGATATATTGTACAGCGAAATGTGGCGATTTGATTATTTATTAGGGAGGGGGAGAGAACTCGTGTTTTGCGTATGGTAAACTTTTTGGGTTGTATTATTTTGTATTTGAATGCACAAATATAAATACAGTGTGGGGTCTTTCAGTGGCTGCTAGATTAAACCTATTTCACAATATGTAATACCCATCCAACACCTCTAATACAAAAGGCACTTTAAGCCGAATGTTCTGATAACAAACGACAACGCTATAGACTTATCTCGTGAGAAACACCAGGTTTATCATATCGTTTCTCTAGCGACGCTGGATATCGGGGACAAGTATTAAAACTCGGTGATATTGCTACCAGGCGACAGTACCGGTTCTCTACATTTCTGTAAACAAATGAAGAAATTCCCACACAAAACCTTAACATATAAACTTCTGTTCGATATAGGGCTCTGAAGGATGTCAGATATATTCCCCAATACCTTTCACTTTGTAATACGAAATTCTGTCTACAACCACCCCTCCTTCAAGCGTATAATGACTTCGTCCATACTTCCCAACCTCTAATTTCATTTTTATATAATTTTTATGAATTTTAAAAAGCTTTCCACGCACGTGCACACGTTACTCTTTTAATTATATAGAATTTGTGCTACAACGAAGTACTACATGTTCTGGTACACTAAAATGTGGTAATTTGCATCATTTATTTCGTATATTACATAATAAGACGCGCTAACACACATTAAAAGGTGGATTCTGTTCCCATATGCCTATTTTATCCTGACACACGAGTATGCTACAGAATGTACAGGCGAAACTACCTATCAGTCTAAACGATTGGTTCCCTTTCTATTTCCTAATGGAAAGTTTATTCATTGAAAATTAAATTCTAAGTAGCGTGTCAATAAGCATTTCATCTCAACTCTTTCATAAAACTTGTCAATAAGCAGTGTATCTAAAGTCTTATAAGATGCTTTTCAATTAGCAGTACAAATATAATAGATTTCTCTATTGTGGGAACGAGAAACCGTCGTTTGGGCTGACAACACACCATTACAAAATATTTATTTAACAATCTAAGGGTCGCCCGCTAGGACAGTGGTAAGTCTTCGGATTTACAACGCGAAAACCAGGAGTTTGATTCCTCTCAGTACATATAAGAGATAGCCCGATGTGGCTTTGTTATAAGAAAAATACACACACACAAATCTAGTGTATACAAGTCAACCAACTCCAGACAATTTGCAAGGAATAAATGACATCGAGTTCACTTCTACACCAAAGTATACATCTTTCATTACTTAAAAATGTAAAGGCTGATGATGAACGAAAAACAATAACGTCGATTACTTAAAGGTTTACACTTTCAGTAACTTATGTTAGTCCTGTAATGTTTCAAGCTCAATCAACATTAATTATATAATTTTAACGACTTTTGCGTTATACAATATATTTCCACTTGGAAATATTATTAGTGCAAGAACAGCAGCAATTAGACCTTACATACAGCTAATGTACAGTAAATCTTGCACGTATAAACTGACATAACCTTACATACAGAGAAGGAAGAGTAAGTTTTGCCGGTATAAACTGACATAACATTATATACAGCTAATGTAGAGTAAATATTGCACCTATAAACCGAAATAACCTTACATACAGATAATATAGACTAAGTCTTGCCCGTATAAACTGATATAAATTTACACACAGCTAAGGTAGAGTACGTCGTCCACGTATAAACTAACAAAACCTTACATACAGCTAATGTAGAGTAAGTCCTGCACGTATAAGTTGATATAACCTTTCCAGAGCTATTGAGTAAATATTGCACCTATAAGCTGATATAACCCGTCATACAGATAATGTAGAGTTAGTTTTGCACGTATAAGCTGATATAACTTTACATACAGCTAATGTACAGGAAATATTGCACCTATAAACTGATATAACCTTACATACACATCATGTAAGTGTAAATCTTCCACGTATAAACTCATACAACCTTACACACAGCTAAGGTATAGTAAATCTTGCACGTATAAATTGATATAACCTTACCTACAGCTAATTCAGAGGAAGTCTTGCAAGTATAAACTGATATAACCTTACATACAGCTAATAGAAAAGCAGTCTTACGACGTATAACCTGATATAAACTTACATACAGCTAATATAGAGTAAGTCTTGCTTGTATAAACTGACATAACCTTACATATACAGATAATGTAGAGTTAGTCTTGCACGTTTAAGCTGGCATAACATTACATGCAGCTAATGTATAGTAAATCTTAGAAATGTATAAATTTATATAAACTTACATACAGCTAATGTAGAGTAAATATTCCACCTATAAACTGATATAACTTTACATACAGCTAATGTAAAGTAGTTCTTGCCCGTATAGACGGATATAAACTTACATTCACAGCTAATGTAGAGTAAATCTTGAACGTATAAACTCATACAACCTAGCATACAGCTAAGGTATAGTTAAATCATGCACTAATAAACTTTCATAATCTAACATACAGCTAACGTAGAGTATGTCCTTCACGTATAAGCTGATATAACCCACATACAGCTTAATGTAGAGGTGAATATTGCACCTATAAACTGATATAACCCTTTATACAGCTAATGTAGAGATAGTCTTGCACAAATAAACTGACATAACATTACATGCAGCTAATGTATAGTAAATCTTAAATGTATAAATTTACGTAACCTTACCTACAGCTAATGTAGTGTAAATCTTGCACGTATAAACTCATACAACCTTACATACAGCTCAGGTATAGTAAATTTTGCAGGTATAAACTTTCATAACCTTACATACAATTTATGTAGAGAATCTTTTTACGTATAAGCTGATATAACCTTACATACAGCTAACGTAGTAGGTAAATCTTACACGTATAAATTGATATAACCTTACATACAGCTTATGTAGAGTAAGTTTTAAACGTATAAACTGATATAATTGTACATACAGCTAAAGTAAAGTAAAGTCTTTGCACTTATAAACAGACATAACCTGACGCTTATACAGCTTACGTGGAGTATGGTTTTGCACGTATAAACTGAAATTACTTTAAATGGAGAGCTAATGCAAGAGATAAATCTTGCACCTATAAAATGATATAACCTTACATATAAGCTAATCTAGAGTAAGTCTTGCACAATAAACTGAGATAACCTTAAATACAATAGCTAATGTGGAGTAAGTCTTCCTTTGTATGAACTGATATATATATCTATCTACACCTAATGTAGAGTAAAATCTTGCTCGTATAAACTGATATAACCTTACCCTACTTCCAAGATTTAGTAACTCTTGCAAGTTTAAACTAATAGAATCTTGTATAGGTAATGTAAAATAATTCTTACACATTACAAACTGATTACGATTTTACGTATAACAAATGTAAGGAGTAAATCTTACACGTAAAATGATATAATATTACATACAGGCTAATGTAAAATTAAATATTGCACCTATAAACTGATATAACCTTACCATACAGCTAATGTACAATAAAGTCTTCCTCGTATAACTTTTATATAACCCCACATACAGCTAATATAGAATAAAATTTTGCTGTATAAATTGAGTCTATACTTACATTACACACCTAATATAGAGTAAGGTCTTGCACGTATAAATAGGCATAACCCACATGCAGCAGCATACAGATAATGTAAGAGTAAAGTCTTGCACACATTAATAGAAATGGATATTACATTACATACATAGCTAATGAAAAGTAAAGCTTGCACGTATAAACTGATACGATTTACATGTACCAGCAAATGTATGGGGTAAATTTTGCACGTAAAAGAAAGTGATATAAACTTACATACACCACAGCTAATGTAAGAGTAAATACTTGCTTTTATAAACTGATTGTAACCTTAAATGTCTACAGCTAATGTGGAATTAGTCTTGACCGAATTAATGAATGATATAACTTTTACATTACAGGTAATGAGTAAATATGCACGCGTATAAAGCTGATATAAACTCTTCCATACAGCTAATGTGCAGTTAGTCTTGCACGTATAACCTGATATAACCTTACATGCATTTCGATGTAGCGATATTAATAAAATCTTGCACGTATAAACTCCTTATAACCATATACATACAGCTCATGTATAGTAAATTTTGCATGTATAAACTGAATAACTTTATAATACCCGGACAATTTACGTAAGAAGGATCCTTTACTTATAAGATGATATAAACCTTACATACAGCTAATGTGAGTAAATCTTACACGTATAAGTTGACATAACCTTACATACAGCTAATGTAGAATTAAATTCGTTGTATAAATCTGATATAATTTTACAGCCA